>NC_059125.1:22075729-22375729 GCF_020740685.1 Jaculus jaculus | reverse complement strand
TCAATTAAAATACCTATGAGAATTGCTCATTTTGTCAGTATACACCACAAATATCCTCTTTTGTCTCTTCTTTCATCTATGTTTTCCAAACACCTTTTTTTACTATGATATGACATATTTCTACAAAATCTAAAGGATTCATTTAAAAGAATTTCTTTTCACTCTCCTCAAGAAGAATGTGTAACATCCTTATTCAATGACACAGAATTTTTTGTTTGTTTCTTAAAGCATCATAGGGATTCATCAGCACCTCATTATCTCCTGCAGGGGAAAAAAAGCACTGGATACAATGGTATCAGTCTTAAATTAAAGATGAGGACACAGCATAAGTTAGGACAATTTCCACTGCAATAAGAATAACAACTGCAATGAATTGGGGCACATCAAATATTTAAAAACCTGTTAGTTCATAGGCATACTAGAAGAAGAAACCTCATTAGTCATCACTGAAGCTTACTAGTACCCCCACTCATTATTCTGTAAAGAAACAAGGGGAAAGAAGCCTGTATTTGGCATGTATATTCTGTACCAACTGTATTTCAAACGAGTCACATTAAAATAAGTAAAACCTTTTTGGTGGTGGTACTTGAAACCAAAGGCAAGAGACATGGTAAACATGTGCTTTGCCACTGAGCTTTATCCACAGACCCCAGGAAAACTTATTTTCAAGAATAATTACAGCTGATAAATGCAAGAGGCCTGAGAGAATATCTGTACTCTAGCCAATAATGAGATGAATATCAAACCACTAAATTAAAGGTTTGATGGGACCATTGATATGAAGAAATGATGAAGAAATTGAACTGAAACTTTCTGAGCCAATGATAATCCTGGTATCACTAAGGTAAAATCAGCAGCTGCATAAGGTCTTTTATCTAGAAAGCATTCTCTTTTTTTTTTTTTATTTTCAATGAGTGTATCCATACACATAGCTATGTGTAATGTTTTACATAGGGCATTTTCATAGAAGTACATATTTGTTGTCCTATAGATCAGTCATGCCTAAATGCTTTCTCTCCTTTTCTTTAGGCGTTCACGAAAATTTTCAATAATCCTAGGATTGAAGTGGTTAACATAGTGTATCAATGTGTAGAAGGAAACATTATTTAGTCTGTTTTAGACTTCAGTCCTTTTCTGGAGATATAGATTGTGAAGTATGAGGTCATCATGAAGCGAAGCCAGCTTCAGAATATTTTGTAACAGTGTGACCCTCCATATGGGAGGAACCAAACAAAATGCCATGCATGCAGAATATTATTGTAATCAAAACTTGTGTCAGAAATCATCAGTAACTGGAAGCTTACATATCAAATCTGGGCAATTACCTAGTTCTATCTCTCCTTGGATTTTACAGGATATACAAAATCTTAAAATTACAGAAAAACAAATGCCAAAATAGGCTGTTGAATGTTACCCAGACAGCCAATTATCTATAAAAGCTTACAGTGTCCCAAACAGAGCTAGCATCTATTTCTTTCAGTAAATCCAAAATGGGTATGATCTGTCAATTGGTATGGATGGGTCATAAAAAACAGCAATGTAGAAAATTTTCAATAAGGCTCTACAACATAAGACTCTATAACAATGCTTACAAAGAAAATGTCATAAAATATATAAAAATGAAAATGTCTCCTATTTAAATATATTGAATATTAAAAATGATAAATAACCATCCTCATAAATTAAAATATGAAATTTGTGAGTAAAAATAAAATATTGTATCATCTTTAAAATGAATGGTGTAAAGAAACTGAGTTGTGTCTTGTCTGCTTGCTAACAAGTTACCTTACTCCCGTAAGCCTCCATTTAATCCTTTATCATATGAATCTAATAGTAACCATTAAACAGGGTTTGAATAGATGAGAAAGTGTGTATAAATACCTAATATACTGTTGAATACAGTGCATGAATAAATAGTAATTATGATTAACATCGATCATCGCAATGCAAGCCAAATACAAGTTAAATTTAAAGTGTTAAAACAGCAAAATTTAAAGAAATTCAGATTTTAATTGCTGACATTTATTTGCACTTCTCATGTTGTTGGGGTGGGCTTATAGGTGTCATAGCCAGCTGCCACTTTCCAGTGTTTGGCATACTCCCCTGTTGCTGTTTTCCACCATATGTTGGCGAGGAGGTGATGTTGTTTTCTCTTGCCATCATGGAGTTTCCCTTCAAGACTTCAGGCCAAAATAATCCCTGTCCTCCCACAAACTGCTCTTGATCAGGTGGTTTCTGCCAGCACATTGAAGCTGACTGCAACAGTAGGCAAGTATCTTAATTGCTGAGCCACTTCTATAGCCCATGGACCTCCGTTTAAATATCTGTCTTAATTCCCCCCTTTGCATAATTAAAAAATGAAGTAAAGACTGCTTACATATAAGAGAACCCCAAGGTGGAGTGCAGGCAGATGTTTATATTATAAGAAGCTTGTCAGCTCATACATGATTTTCTGTACCATCTTCTATGATGTTTTATAAGCTCTTAAGGGGCTGATATATATGAGCAATGTGGAATTGAACACTCATGACATGTGGAAGATAGGGAAATAATGCACGAGCTGGAGAATGGGGAGAAACACTGGAATTCTGGCATCTGGATATAACAAGGTCATTGTACTCATGACTTCATAATAGTTTTGTTTACCTGCACAAGACCTACACATGGTGAGGCCTGTCAACACTCTGTTGTAAATAGGGGAGGGCCTTAGGAAGCCGTTCTTCTCCTCAGTGAAATAATGGCTATTACAACTAACTAGAGAGAGATACTCTGTTTCATAACATAACCACTAGTAAGAGACAGGAAGAAAGTGTGAAACTGAGATGAATAAGGAAGGGTAATATGGAGTATATATAATCAAAATACTGTGTGTGTGTGTGTGTGTGTGTGTGTGTGTGTGTGTGTGTGTGTGTGTGTTAAAATTACAGATGACCAAAAAGGATATTTGTATAGATATTTACCTGGCAAGATCTCAGGTCCAAAATGTATCATGTAGGCAAATATGCCTAAAAGTCATCCTAATGAAAATTCATAATGATTTATGTATGTTCCTCTGTGAGTTTTTTTCCCAAATTGATCCATTGATAGAGCACAGAAAATGAATTCCAACTTTCTTTGAGAGGAAACCAGAGAAAATTACAGTTTCTAGAGGTGATGAATCATCTAATGAGGGATTTTAAAATAAATACCATTTGAAAATACATAAATTTTAAGGATCTAGACTTGCATATTTGTGTAACTTAAATACTAGTTATTTCTAAAGAAAAATCATTGCTTAACTCAATTATTACTTTAATCACTAAAAGTCTCTTTACAATCAGTTTACTTTCAGATGAACAGATGAATTGGCACATTCACATTCCTGAGTATGGCAGTGTCATTGCCATTAGCTGTGAAATCAATTACATAGAAGTAGAAAGTTTATCATGCAATCTATTATCATTAGTGGTTCAAACTGTTTGTTCTTTAAATAAAATTTGAGATTAGTTTGCAAGAAAATATGAGAACAATTTAATTATTGTACAAAACTTCCACTGTCTTTTTACCTGAGAGGGCTAATAATACTTTAGTTCCCAAGTTATATTCAAATTCGATATAGACAATATAGATAGATATAAACATGCATATATAATAAGTTCTTTTCTAAAATGTTCATTTACTACCTTCTGATTCTTATTTAATACACGTTCCCTGTGTGTCTACGCTTGTTTGAATGTAAGCATGTACTTTATTAAATGACCTCTGTGGTTGTTTATGACTTAGAGATTATCTGAACTGCAAAGGCAAAAAAGGTTAGTAAACAATAGGCAATTAAAGCAGACTTTTGCATTTTTAGAATCCTTCTGATTTAGGTTGAGTAACATTGAATTAAATGAAAACTGTTGCTCAGTGCTACCGACTTGCAAATATATGTACCTAGCAATCTGTCATGGTAGAAATCTTAATGTTGAATAAGTTGTTCAAAGTATTTCCTTTTGTGTGTATCTTTGTGCTTCTTGTAGTTGTGAATGCTTTTTTCTATGTGTGTGGTTGCAAATGTGTAGGTCAAATAGTTGAAGTCAGGTTTCTTGAAGTCTTTCAAACTTATTTTTGGGGGGACAAGGTTCTCTTAATTAACATGAAGCTTAAGAATTAATCCAAACTAGCTAACCAGCAAGTCCCAGGTATCCTTCTGTCTCTGCCTCCCCTGTACTGGCATTAAAGACCTGGGCTCCTACTTGTATGTGGGTGCAGGGTTGTGAACACAGGTCTTCATGCTTATCAGGGAGTCACTTTATAAACTGAGCCATCTCTCCAGGCCCCTTGCAGTATTGTTACATGCCACATTTATACAGACATAGTAACCCTGAATTTCTTGAACATCTTATGTATTAAACATTTGACGTGGATTTCAGTTTGTCACCTCTGGTTTTATGTTCATGAAAATAAAACTCTGTAGTTCTAACAAAAGGTCTTCTTTAACGAAATTCTGATTCCCATCATCTTGACTTTATTGATTTTATGCACTTTGATCTTTACTTTGTATTATACAAAATCCAATATGTTGATCTATAAACACATCTGCTGCTTAGATAGTACTTATTTCAGAACTGGCTCTTTCGAAGAACAGAAATGACACTGTAAATTGGTACTGTGTGCTCCTGTCAGAAATTCCTAGTCATTAACCTTAAGGAAAGTTAAAAAAAAAAAAAAAAGGAAGTAAATACTCTTAGATCAAATTCAGCATTAGATTAAAATGTATTTATGAGAAAGGGTATGGAAAAATGGTCTTTGCTTTCTTTATATATGTCCTTTAAATCTAGATTTTATGCTATAGAAACTATATCATTGTAGTTTATTATTTAAAATATTTTATCAATTCTTTGAAGATAAAGGTTGTTTTCAGGCTGGAGAGATGCCTTAGCAGTTAAGATGCTTGCCTGCAAAGCCAAAGGACCTCGGTTAGATTCCCCAGGACCCATGTAAACCAGAATCACAAGGTCGCACATGCTTCTGGAGTTTGTGGCTGAAAGTCCTGGCATGCCCATTTTCTCTCTCTCTCTCTCTCTCTCTCTCTCTCTCTCTCTCTCTCTCTCTCTCTCTCTTTCTCTGGCTCTGACCCTTTACCTTTCTCAAATAAATAAATAAAAATAAAATATTTTTTAAAAGATAAAGATTTTTTCAACCTATTGCATAGAGTTGGCTTTAATATACATAATATATAATTCCTAAAATAAAAGATACTATATTATATATATTATGATATATTACATATCTTATATATATATGTAAAACACCAAGGTAGAAACTGATACAACACAGTGCCCTATTTTAGGTTTCTAATAATCAGTGTTAATATAGCACTCTTTTTTTGCAAATGTATATTCCTTTGTTGATTGGATACCTAAAATAGGGTTATTGTGTCATATCAGTTTCTACCTTGTTGGGAGAAAATAATCTACCAAAAACAGGTTGTGGAAACAAAGGGTTATTTTTTGGCTTATAATATTGAGGGTAATTCTATCATGTTGGGAAGGGCGTAAGAACTGGCAGTTGCTATCACATCACATCATGTCAACAGGGAGGAAGTAAAAGTACTCAAAAACTCCAAAGGCAACTGGACTCTAAGACCCCTACTATAAGTAAAACTCAAAGCACAGATACCTGTTTCCAGGGCCTCACTGCCACGTACAAGGCTTCTCCCCTAAAGGTTTCACAAAACAGTATGAATGCTTTTTGTAAATCATTTAATTACAAAGGTTTCACAAAACAGTACCACTGACAGAATTAAGTATTCAAACAAATGAGTCTATGTGAGGAGAGGGCATCCTATATCAAACCCATCACTTGGCTCAGACAAAATAAAGCTATTAGCATATGTGTCACATCATATATGCCATAGCTAATAATAGCAATCAAGCTGCATTGACTAATCAGATGGGCAAAATCAGCAGCCCAAATTGCAGAGGAGTGGAGAAAACACATACACATATGAAAGATTTGGAAATGATGAGCCACACTGGAGATAGCCATCAAATAAATATTTTTTTTTAATTTTTTTGTTTATTTTTATTTATTTATTTGAGAGCAACAGAGAGAGAGAGAGAGAGAGAGAGAGAGAAGAGAGAATGGGCTTGCCAGGGCTTCCAGCCACTGCAAACGAACTCCAGATGTGTGTGCCCCTTTGCACATCTGGCTAACGTGGGTCCTGGGGAATTGAGCCTTGAACCAGGGTCCTTAGGCTTCACAGGCAAGCACTTAACCACTAAACCATCCCTCCAGCCTGATCAAATAAATATTTAATTATCTTTTGGTATTTGGACTTTCACTGTCATAAAACAAGTGGGAAAATTGAAATCAAATAATGTAAAATTTTAAATTTTACTCTTATCTGTCTAATTAAAATAAAGTAATTTAGATAGATTTTCTATTCCTTTGACAAAGTATAGTATAACACTCTTTGGTTTCAAATTGATAGAGCAGACAACCTGGGGTTACTATTGGGATAGATTGTTTCCTAGTTTTAGAGAAAAAATATCCTTTAACTGCATGTTTTAACTTCAATAAGAAATTGAGTTGTAAGATTACAGGGCTAAAGAATATTGCTAGACTATGCCATTGCAGTGTTCCATGACTAATTTGAAGTGGTGACCTTATCCTAGAGAGGTTGACTAACTTCAAAATGATTTTAATGTTTATGGGATATATGGTCTCTAAGCTTAGCAACTAAGTCACTTATTATTATTATTATTATTATTATTATTATTTTAAATTCTTGAGACAGGGTCTCTTTTTTAATTTTTTTTTGTTCGTTTTTAATTATTTATTTGAAAATTACAGACAGAGAGAGAAAGAGGCAGACAGAGAGAGAGAATGTGTGCTCCAGGGCCTCCAGCCACCACAATGGAACTCCAGATGTGTGCACCCCTTGTGCATCTGGCTAACATGTGTCCTGGGGAACCGAATCTCGAACCAGGGTCCTTAGGCTTCACAGGCAAGCACTTTACCACTAAGCCATCTCTCCAGCCTTGTCACTTATTATTATTACAAAATACCTAAACACTTATTTCCAAATGTCTGTGGTAGAAATTACCAACCTGGTAATATATAAAGAATTGTGTTCACCAGATGTTGAAGATTTTGTTATGTCCTTATAATTTCAATGTTTTTGGATTTGTGGAAGATTGAAAATGTTTATACAACTAGAGAAGAAGTATGATAGTGAGTCACTTATGTGCATATGGTAAGTTGAGGAGGATGTCATTTTGATTGCTTCTGAAGCTTACACATTTTTGACTCCAATCTGTAAGAAAAAAAAAAAGATACCAAAATACAAGCATCAAATTAAGTATAGAGTTTTAAAGCAGGCCTGTGTAATATAAAGACCCTCAAGTTCATCAGCCTGTTTCTCTGTTGATTACTTTAATTTAAATTACAGAGTTTTGTACAGATTTTGGAATAAAATGTTATTTTTCTAGACAAAGTGTTATTGCTGACTAGAATCAAAGTGGAGAGTTGAACATGGGTCCTTGGGAATCACAGGCAAGCACCTTAACCTCTAAGCCATCTCTCCAGCCTGTATTGTATGTTTTGGAATATAAAAGGCCGTTATTATGTGTCATGTGTCTTTAAAAATAATCATTCACAGGATATAAACTTATTTCCCTGAAGTCACATAGCTGGGATGGAAGCCCAGTGCTTATAATGCAAAGAGCTGCGGGCTTTTCATTATGTCACTCTGTCTTTTCCAAAGGCCAAGGGAAGTTTATGCCATCCTTGCTATCCTTCCCCACCTGGCAATGATTGCATTCCCAAGGTCTTATAATTTAGCCTTTTGTTATGAATGCTTTTTGTAAATCATTTAATTAGAATCTGCAGCATTTGGCAGGAAAATTGCCTAGCCAGCATATTTCTAATATGTCATGTCTTTATGGGAGAAAGTTGAAGGGAGCAAATAGAATGAATGCATGATAGGAGCTGTTAGAATATATTAGGTGCAGACAAATTTCAATGGGAGTGTCAGTCAGCATGAATTACAGTTTTAAGTGAAATGACCAGAAAAGAAAGAATGGGACAATGTAAAGCACACAGAGTAGAGTATAGAAGTTTTGGAATTCTCCCAAGCCTGTCATCAATTCAAGGAGAATCTTTTAGGAGCAAAGGTAGAGCCAACATTAACAGAATGATCTCAGGCAGTGCCTTCCAACGACATCTTTAAACACTTCTGTTCAGACTTCGTGTTCTGGTGAGAAGATTTTTTTTAATAAACAAGGTTATAAAATCAATCAAACATATTATTTTTAAATAATTAAATATAAAATTGACCAGTTGATATTATTGGGCATCCAAGCACCATATATATATTCAAATTCCTTAATTTTCTATTTCCTAAGACTTCTCCATCATATTGTAGGACTTGTGGACTTGTTTGCATTTTTTTCAGAAGAATATAAACTGAAATAATGATGGGAATTGGGATTATTTCTATTTTTTTCTCCAGTATTACAGCATCTATATGAGTTTATATTCCCATTAGAACCTCAGGGAGCTAGATGATATACGGAATACCAAAGTGAATTCTGGTAAGCATTGACTACCAAATGCTGATTTCTTATAATCTTCTGAAACTGTAGAGGTGATTATTAATTAATACATGACATTTCTAGATGTCATGTTGTAAGAAAAAAAGTCGATCTTACAATAATTCCAAGTAAGGAAAAATGTGTTTTAAGAGCTTGGAACTTAAAAAAGCAACCACATCAAACAGGCATAGCGTAATTTATATTCTCTTTGAGGAGATAGTACAGCTACTGCAATAAAGAAGCAGTAGCATCAGATAGAGAAAAATCTTTGAGCAACTATAGCCAATATGTAGCAGAAAACCACATAAATATCATATGGGTAGAATTTTAGCTCATACGCAGGCACACACTTAGCACAGAAAAAGCATTAGATGCAAGTGGATTAATAGGTATAGAGTATATTCTCATTTGTGTGTATATACACAGACATGAATAAAAATATCAGAACAAACTTTTTTTTTCTTTTTAGACAAGGTCTCAACTGTAGCCCAGACTTACCTACAACTCACTATATAGCCTACTGGCCTAAAAGTTGTGTTCCTCCTTCTGCAGATTCCTGAGTGTTGTAATTAGAGGCCTGAATCACTGCTCCCAGCTAACTCTATTTTATTTAAAAGTGATTACAATGTTGTCAGCAGAAAACAAAGAACTCAATTTTCCATTTACATTATCTTTGTAAAATACCTTATAGAGACAAAAAATGAACATCTCTGATTCTTAATTAGTAAGGATTAACAACATACTTCATGTAAAATATGTATTCCACTCCCTAGTGCTTCATAAGTACACAATAAAGGCTGTTATTATTATTATTATTATTAGAATGTGTAAAATCAAGTATGTCATTTATAACACCACATTTATCTACAAATAATAATGATAAACAATAATCATGTGTTTTCTTCTCATTTCTGAACTATACTAGATTCCATGTTACTGCCATAATAAATTATCATGAAATTGGTAGTTCAAAGCAACATACATTTATTCTTTTACAGCTCATTGAAATGAGATTTTAGAAGTAAAAGTCAGAGTTGTTTTGTCCAGGCACTTCAGATGAGTAATTGTTACTCAAATCTCCCAGATCCTAGTGAGTGGTGCCATTCCCTGGCTCATGACTTCAACATTCTAATATCTGCTTTCAACATCATATGCCCTTTACTCTCATTTGGACAATCTTGTGACCCCTTTATAAATAACCTTATGATTACCCAAGGTTCCCCTTGTCACCCAGAATAACTCCTGCCTCTCACAATGCTCAATGGCATTGGCAATGTCCTTTTTGATATGTAGACAAAATGTATATCAGTTCTGGGGAATGAGAACATGGACATATTTGAGGGCTATTATACTGTCTCCTAAAAATATTCCAACTCTTAATTTTAATGGTCATTTTAAAAGCGATAGAGTGGTTATTTTTCTGTTTGTTTTAATGTTTGTGTGCATTGATTTCTTCTATTATAGAATTATTAATTAACTTCCTGTAACATAGGAGACATTCTCAAGTTGCGTTACCTGCAGCTTCAGTTGTTAACTTCTCACCAACTAAATCTATGTTGACTATTAGCACTTTTAAAAAGCTGACTATTTTTGCTGTGCTACATGCTGTAAAAACAGATTTTCTTTTTGTTCAGCAAGTCTAATGAGTCTGGGTAATGGTGGCATGTGTGATTAGTGGAGTCCACAGATTATTTAGCAAATTTGAGGCCATGTTTGCTAGCGACAAGTGAGTGAAAGTGCACCAACACATAATGGGTAGACATCATAGAGACACCCAAACATTTAAAAATGTAAAGGACAGCCTCCAACAAATAAGCATTCTCTACCATGAAGTGTTAATAGCACTGTATAAAGAAACCTTGCTACAACAAATTTGAAGAAACACTCTGTCTTGACACTTGGGACTAACATCTTTGGCATGGGTTGAGACATCACTCCCTTTGAAAGCTTCCAAAGGAAACATTGCCCCAAATATTCTGCCCTACATAACTTTGTTATGGCTACATATTTAGAGAATATAAATCAGAAAATGAAAGAAAATATTCTATAACCTTCAACTAACATCTAACGCGGGAGCATTAATTAATATTAAACCACTTTTGCTTGGTATTTTTAGTAATTTTCCTCAATATGCTGAATTTTTAATGTACAGAAATATGAAGGCAATCATATTTATCCATATATACATGAATAGCAGACAAAGAAGAGCAATCAGCAAGGATCATGTTTGCTGCCTGCAAGAGTGATGATCAAATATATTTGCGTTTTCCCCTCTGCCTCATCCAATCTACTGATCATAGAACCCCAAATTCCTCTTGATATGTACATTCGCACCTGAATTACAGTGGAGGGAATGATGAATCCTGAATCCATAAGAAAGGTGAATTAGAAAAGCAGCAGATGGAACCTGAGCAGTGTTTTATTTATTCTCCTGTTTCCCATGTACACTGCACTTTCTATTTTAGCTAGTCAGTTTCACCTCTTTACTAAGTTTTCTGCTGTCACCAATAAGGATAAGCTTTAGTGAATTTTCAAGAAATTTTAGCAGCGTGTGAAACATTTCAGTTTTGTCAACAGTTCACAGTAATTTGAGCTTTGAATTATTTATGCATAGTTAATTCAGTTAAGACTATCATTTCAAATGTTCCTTGTAAAAGTTTTCTGACTTATAACAATAAAAGCTGACATAGAACCCCTTAGGCACTAGTGCTTAATGTTGACTGTTTATGATTGAATTTTATTATCACAGTCATCCTCTGAGATGAAGACTATTTACCTTCTCATTTTAAAGATAAAGGAAACTCTATATGGGCATGCCATTTATGAGTAATTTGTCCAAATTTGAAGAAATAGTGAGACATTAACCAGAATTTCCTAGTATATTTCTTCTGATATGTCATTGCAGAAAATCATCAGTTAGTGGGAGGAATTTTCTAAGCTATGATTGGATAAACTGAGTAATGTTAGACTTTTCAGGGGATGATTCTATGAGCATCACAGCTCTTTGATAATGCATACTTTTTCTAGTATCATGAATCCCAGTCACTATTCCACTAAAACAAGCAGTTACTAAAGATCTCATTCCTTAAAATATATTTAGTTCTCCTTCTGGATATGGATCTAATGGAGGCCCTGGCACACCCATTTTCTCTCTTTCTCTCTCTGTCTGTTGCTCTCAAATAATTAAATAAAAATAAATAAAACTAAATATCCCATTCAAAGGCAAATATTCACATACAGAATCAGACAGTCCCAACATACACCAATTTTCCATTGAAATATCTAATAATATTTATTGCTCATTACTGGTTTGCAAATATCTACTTAAAATAGTATCATGTGTATGTACTTACTGACATATCTCTTCTTTAGTGTACAAGCCATTCTTTCAAGTATTCAGAAAATATTTAGAGTCTTTTATATGTTTATAAAATATAATTGATACTGTAAACAGACCAGAAAAATGTGTGTATGTGACTGACAATTCAACATCTATTTTTAATACATCTGAAGGTAGAGGGAAGGAAGGAGAGAACTGAGTAGCAGAGTGCTGAGTTCCAGAGTCTCTTGCATTGCTAATGAACTCCAGATGCATGCACCACCTTTTTGCATCTGGCTTTACATAAATACTGAGGAATCAAACTTGAGTTGGCAGGCATTACAAGCAAGCACCTTTAACCACTGGCCTATCTCCTCAGCCCAGTTATTGAGTTTTGAAAAGTATGTTTGGATATGTAAAATAAAATTTTAGTTAATCATCTTGATTCTTGGAAAAAATGAAACAGTATGATTTCTTGACATTTTCTCTAAAGAAATTAAATAATATATTTTTATTATTTTTAGTATTTATATTTTATTTATGTGCATGTGTGTATGAGTGTGACAGTGTCACTTGCCATTGCAAATAAATGCCAAATGTTTGTGCCACTCTTTGCATCTGTAGGCGCTGGGGAATAAAACATAGGTTAGCAGATTTTCTAAGCAAGCATGTTTAACCATAGAGACATCTCTTCAGCCCCATCTAAGACAATTTTAAGATGAAACAAACATATTTTTATGAGACAGAGAGAGAATATTGGCATGCTAGGAACTCCAGCCACTGCAGTTGAATTCCAGATGCATGTGCCACCTTGTGTGTACATGTGACCTTGTGTGCTTGCATCACCTAGCGTATTGGGATTATGTGGGACTTGTGTAATCTAATATAAATCCTTAGGCTTTGCAAGCAAGTGCTTTAACCACTAAACCATCTCTCCAGCCTAAATATATTTATTAATTAGCTATGGACATACCTAGTATAGAAACAACACATGTTGGTACTATTCTTTCCCTCATTCCTAATTTGTGGGTTGTTCATTGTGGGAGCAGCAGTAAGTTATTAAGGAGAGGCAATGCCTCTGGCATAATGCCCCAACTTGTGAGTCTAACAATATAATGTTTATAGAAAGCAATGAATATTTAAATGGACAAAAATATAAGACTATGTAGGAATCTAAAATCTGTGTCATGACTTATGATTACTTTTTCTCTAATCATATTCCTGTCATCTATACAAATAGCATCTCTTAGGGTTATATACAGCACTATAATTTCATTTCATCTATTAATAGTATATTATGACTATTTTTCCAAGCAATTCATTTCAAAAATTCTTACAGTGAATGATACAAAAATTCTCTACAACACAACAATACTTTATATAGTAATACTTGAGCTTCAATATGCTTTACTAAGCATCTATGTACAAAATATATAATTTTATTAATGCAATCAATAAAATGTATATTAATTTCTAATTGCTGCCTAACAAATTATCACTAAATTTTCATATTAAATACATAAATATATTCTCATATAATCTCTTTGGGGTTGGAGTCTGTGTATGGATTATCTGGGTTCTCAGCACACTGTCTCATAAGACTCAACTCAAGCTACCAACAAAGACTCAGTTCTAGCCTGAAATTTACTATGTATCCCAGGCTAGTGTTATGGTATTATAGGCATTTTCAACCACATCCAGCTAAAAATTGTGCAGTTCAGAAAACCTGACTTTTTTTCTAGCCTTAAATCAAAGTGTTGACATACCTATATTTCTTCTGGAGGAATTAAATGAGAGACACTTTATTTAAATAAATGCTGGCAAGGATGTGGAGAAGTAGGAACACTCATCCACCGTATGTGGGAATGTAGGATGGTACAACCACTTTGGAAAGCAATATGGAGCCTCCTGAAAAAGCTGACTATAGAGATACCAACAGACCCAGTTATACCCTTAATGGGTATCTACCTTAAAATCTTCAAACCACAGGCCAGAGAGATTTGCTCAACCATGTTTGTAACAGCTCAATTTGCAATAGCTAAGAGCTGGAATCAACTCAGATGTCCATCACTAGAAGGATGGATAACTAAGATGTGGTATATCTACACAATGGAATTCTATACAGCAGTAAGAAAAAATGACACAATGAAATTTGAGGAAAAATGGTTGAACCTGGAACAGATCATTCTCAGTGAACTTACCCAATCACACACAAAAAAAATCACCATATAGTCTCACTCATCTACAGCACCTAACCTGAATCTACCCAAGTTGCCTTACATACCCAGCAAGCATCTCATGGACTAGTCAATAGGATGGGTGGGGAAGGGAAGGAGGGCAACATAGGGGGTGGGAAACACAAATATAGACCCAAATGACAATAGTACCATAAAATTCTACATACTAAAAGGCAGACCAAATGGCTGAACCTTCACCAGGCCCTTAGAGGGAACACCTGAGACACAAGACACTGGAGAGGGTATGAGGAAGACTAACCTTAATCTTCTACAGTTTTTTTTCTCTCTCTCTCTCCTCTCTAATTCTTGTATATTAGATATCTTTTTCTTCTTTTTCTTAGAGGGCACTGACCTGTAACTCCCAGTACCAGTATGGGGTTATCATCCACAATGAGCTTTTGATCAGAGAGACCTACAAGGTTTCCTAAAAGAAATATTACTGTCAGAGTACTTGATGACCTACCAAAGGTTAGTGGTAAGACCCTACTGCTGAAGACACCTTATGTGGTTGACACATAAAATGGAATGGCATGGGTGGAAGCTGGAAGAGAGTCAGTCCCCAGTCAGTCAGTGCATCTAGTGCCAGAAGGTGCTACATGGGTGACTGGGGGAAAATGACCAATATTTGTCCAAGAAACTTATGGTCTAACCTATTTAGCAGCAAATAACCTGTCATGATGTTCACACAAGTACAATAGTGGTACACAGCCATGGTGGGAAACCAATTGCTCTTGATTTGGCTAACTGATCCCATCAGTGGTGGTACCCATAGCTGGATCTGGGAAACAAGTCAAACATATCCAATCATAAGCCCATTCTCCATTTTTTAATTAATTAATTAATTAATTTATTTGAGAGCGACAGACACAGAGAAAAAGACAGATAGAGGGAGAGAGAGAGAGAATGGGCATGCCAGGGCTTCCAGCCTCTGCAAATGAACTCCAGATGCGTGCGCCCCCTTGTGTGTCTGGCTAACGTGGGACCTGGGGAACCGAGCCTCAAACCGGCGTCCTTAGGCTTCACGGGCGAGCGGTTAACCAGTAAGCCATCTCTCCAGCCCCATTTTTTTTAATTAATTTATTAGTTTTCTTTTCAGTAAATACAGCCAGTTTGGTACCATTATTTAGGCTCATTCTAGAGATAAGGCCTCTATCAGTTGGATAACCTGCAAATATTTTCTCCCATTCTGTGGGTATTCTATTGGCTTTGCTTATTATATGCTTGTCTGTAAAGAAACTCTTCAGCTTCATATGATCCTAATGGTTGAGTGACTGTTTAAGAACTTGAGCCACTGGGGTTTTATTCAGGAAGTCTTTTTCCATTCCTATCTCATGGAAAGTACTTCCTAAATTTTCTTCCAGTAGTTTTCGAGTTTCTGGTCTTATGTTGAGGTCTTTGATCCATTTGGATTTGAGTGTTGCGCATGGTGAAATGTGTGGATCAAGTTTTAGTTTCCTGCATGTGGTTATCCTGTTTGTCCAGCACCATTTGTTGAAGATGCTATCTTTTTTCCAGTCTATATTGTTCGGGCCTTTGTCAAATATCAAGTAGCTATAGTTTCCAGCCCCATTTTTAAACTACTTTTCCTAGTTATTATAGGCCACAAGTATTCACTGGATCATGGTCTTTTCTTCCATCTTTAAGTTATACCACTCTAATTTCTAACTTTGGCTTGTAGCCTCATATTTTCTTTCTCTTATTCTGTTTCTTCTACTGTCATTGTCATTAAAAAGCCTTAAAATATTTTGCCTAATCACACATACACAGTTCCTTTCTTAGAGATGATGATAAAATAGAACATCCCAGCTGTTTGAATGCAGATGGTACCTTTGTTGGCAGAAGGGTTGCATTATTCTGAAATCACATGTACTACTTGATTCATTCTTTGTCCTAGACCTCTCCTTTTCCTTAGAAAGTCTCTCCTTTAAAGTGTGCATGAAATTTTATTCCTTTTAAAGCCCTTTTTTATTTTCTTATTTTTGTTTATTTATTTGAGAGCAAAAGAGAGAGAGAGAGAATGGGCACATCAGGGCCTTTAGCCACTGCAAACAAATACCAGGTACATGTGCCACTTGTATATCTGGCTTACGAGGGTACTGGGGAATGGAGCAGCAAATTGGGGTCCTTAGGTTTCCCAGGCAAATACTTAGCTGCAAATCTATTACTCCAGACCCTAAAGCCCTTTTCTCTGGCTTAACCAGACCCAATTTAAAGTTGAATTGAGAGACTCTTCCCTCTATTTTTCTAGTACATCATATTATTTGGCAACAGGATCAATGGAATCATGTAGGTAACTATTTATCTACTTCATTGCCTTCTTTATTATACTGCCTTGCATTGTCATGTGTCTACCCTGCAATATAGAACACATTTTGTAACTAGTTTATTTTGATTGTTTTTATCTAATGTTAAGTTTGTAAGACAAAATTGAACTATATGTACTGTCAGTGACAATCACTCATTTACTTAACTTACTCATTTCATCCAACAAGCATTCTTTGAGCATTGGGGTTATATATTTGAATACAATACATATTTGACTTATAGGATTAAGCCTATTACAATATAAGGTAAATGAACAAATGTATTTGAGCAAATAAGCAAATAGTTTGGGGTAGAATGCAAAAAGTAACTGTTGAATACAAAATATTTCAAAGTGTGTGTGAGTAGATAATATTCTTAATAGGAATAATAATGACCTGCAGTTAAAGCAGCATCATTTGTTCATTGATCTGTCTCTGTCAGTTCTGATCTACACTTAATCAGTTGTGTACTGTTGCAGTACTTATTTTGCAAATGTAGTAACTAACCAAGTGCAAGACAAATTAGTTGTTCTGATTCACACAAGTGGTTAAGTGGTAAAGCTGGAATAAGAACCCAAATAGACTTACTGTTCTTCTCCACTGTGATGTACTCATTCCACGTAAGATTGAACCATGGTCTATGTGAAGCCAAGAGATGAATGTCAGTATTAAAAGAGAAGAGGTGAAAAAAATTTAAGTCTCTCTCTTCATTAATTTAAACTTTTATTTTTTTTCACGTAGGCTGGACAGATAGACTAGTGGTTAATGAGCATGTCAAAGGACCTAGGTTCAATTCCCCAGTGCCCAAGTAAAGCCAGATGTGTAAGGTGATACATGCATCTGAAGTTCACTTGCTAGCGGCCCTATCATGCTCATTCTGTCTCTCTCTCTCTCCTTCTTTCTCTATCCTTCAAATAAATAAATAAAATAAAATGATTAGCAAATATTTCACTGGAGATATGAACTTTAACATAGCAATATGAAAATAAATTAGAATCTCAGTAAAGTTCTATTTACTAATCCCCTTGTCAAAAGTTTCACTTTCATAGTTACCCACAATAAACGGTATTAAAACAATTAAATGGAAAATTCCAAAAATAAATTAGTCATGAATATCATGTTGGTCTGACTGGTATGACGTAATCTCATGCTGTCATGTTCAGTCACCCCGATATGTGAATCATTGCTCTATACACTCTCTCCATGCTGTATACGTCGTCATTCAATTCTTATCTGTTTTGCCACCATCTCTATTGTTATATTGACTATGATGGAATCATAACACTTGGGGGAAAACAACCATACATAAGTAGCCTAACTCAATGCCATAATATACATGTCATTTATTTCAGTGCATCTTATCATTTGGCATTGCATTATCTCACATCATCACAAGAAGTGTGAGTACAGTACAAGACATTTTATTTATGGCAAGATATTGATAAGAGAACTCATAGAATTTACTATAGTGTATCTTAATACATGTATATTGTTTTACTGAATCTGATGTATAAGTTAAAATTTATCACTGGTATGAGTGTATAGGTGAGAAACAAAACCTGCCCATGATCAAAACTATTGAAAAGTTCAAGTATTTATTGAAGGTGTTGGAATTTATCCCCTGCTGATATAGGCAACTGCTGTAAACCATTTGCATTGCTGTTTCTGGGTAAGAATTTTAATTTTGCTGACAATAGAAAAAGTTAGATATCTATAGCTAGGTATACTTAATCTGTCTTTCAGTTAAGAATACAATGAATTTTCTCAAAGAGATTTGTAAAGATTATTACAGATTGACTAAGACATTAAGTCTGAAAAACTATATAATTCTTTTTCCCCCTCTAATAAACAGCTTCAACAGATTCAATTAAAGATCTTAAGGTGACCAAATGATGCTTCCCAAACCAGTTTAATTTTAAGAAATAGAATTGCACATTGGCCTGTATGCCTTATAAAAATAACATGGGTAAAGAAATCTGCCTTATAAAAATAAAATGGGTAAAAAAATCATATTTTGAACAAGAGTAAAGTAATAAAATAGTTAAGCTGGAAGGGTTTGCAGTATATATCTGGATCCTGGAGTTTCTTGGGCAGTGCTGATTAAACTCACACTGAGAAAGGAACTGATTCTCACTGCTAACCTGAAGGCTGAAGATATCAACTTGAAGGTTTCCTGCAGCTCTAGTTAGTGAGGTGGCTGGGAAATGGGGTTTGGGTTTTAAGAATGTATGACTCAGTCTTGCACTTTAATGTGGCTGTTTCCCAAATATGTCTGATGAATTGGCTCTGAAGATTAGGTTTCAATTATACCTTTTTGTGAACCTCCTGTACTTACTTAGAAAACTGAAATAGGCGATCATCATTTAATGGTGTGCTAAAGTAAAAGTAACTTATCCTCAATGTTATTTTTAAAATTATTTTATTTTCACATACAAATGATGATGATACCAATGTGCTGCAATTTTGATTTTGTTTTATGTTGGAATGAATTTCAACAGCATTTTATTAATGTGAGGTATTTAATCTTTTAAAATATTATAATTCATCTGAGACTATGGGAGAACAAGAAAAGAAAAAAAAGTGTGACCTCCAAACCACGATTCCAGTATTGTTATCTTTATCAAATTACTAAGGATAGACAGGTAGATATGGCCAGTAATCAAAAAGGTTAGAAGAAGCTTGTGCTGTTATGAGTTGACATATATTTTAATTGTGTTTGGACTTGCTACTTTTGAAATTCAGTCCTTTACCTCTATTCTGCTATCTCTATCTTATACAAAGGAGAAAATAAACAGTTGAATAAGAGTAGCCAAGTCCTGCAAAGGGGTGGGGAAATGAAAAGATTTTGGCCCAAGAAGATAAACTTGTCCTTATAAATAAATAGACTTTGGGGATCTAATATACACAATATGGGCTATACTTGTCAGTACTCTACTATATACTTTAAACTTTCTGAGAGTACGTTTTAAGTATCCTGGCATCTCATGAAAAAAAATTAGTAGCTACATGATAAATGTGTTGACTAAAATTTTGTGATAAACCTTTCATAATGTACATGTATATCAACCTACTATACTATAGCTTAAATATATGCAATTGTAACAATTTTACCTTTAATAAGATGTAAAAATGATGATTTTCTGAATAACACAATGCATACTTAGTTAATTTCATGTGGAATATTTTGCAACCTGAGAGTCCTAACACTAGGGTAATATCCTTTCTAATTATATTAATATAAAGTTATTATAAGAGATAATGATGTAAAATTTTATAGCTTTCATTAGCAGAGTACACCCTTTCAGTAGAGGAAAATGTCTTAAAATTTTGCTGAAGAATGTTTTGAATTTTTGAAAGAGAATAGCAAAACCACAAATCTTTCAAATATTTGTTTTATTTCATTTTTATTGCAATGAAAAATCAATCGTTAGAGAAAGGGTACTATGGAAGAGATTGTTTCTTCCTATATAAATAGAAGTAGCAACTCTCATTGGAAATTTAAGTGAATATTGGGTGAATATTTGATTTGAAATAATTTTGAGAAATTTATGGAAACATATTTTGGGCATTGCTGTCTTCAGTTTAATGTGAAAAACATTACGCATTAGAAAATGCTAGTGATCCTCTTCATAAGTTTCCTTTATGTCTCATTTATTCACTTATGCATGATTAAAAAATAATTGTATAAGTAACAGATCTTGTGGCTCATCCCTGTAATCACAACAGTTTGGCAGTTTGAGGGGGCTTGTGATGATTTCAAGTTTAGCCTGGCATACATAGAGAGTATGAGGACAGCAAGAACAACATAGTGAAAGTCTCTCTCACTATATATTTGTATACCATATGTACTAACAATATTTTTATATAAAATATAAAGTTTCTATGTACTTTTAAAATATATTTTTCTTTTAATCGTTTCTTTAGGGAACAGCCTTTAAGAGCTGGAAGATGAAAGCTCCTATTCCACATTTGATTCTCCTGTATGCTACTTTCACTCAGAGTTTGAAGGTTGTGACCAAAAGAGGCTCTGGTAAGAAGTACTTCTCCCACATTTTTCTATTTATTATGGTTTAGATTTATGGTACATCATTTATATAAATATGATTTTTGAGAGGTTGGGAAGCAATAGGAATCCATATTGTGCAAACACATTATATATATATATAGATAGATAGATAGATAGATAGATAGATAGATATAGATATAGATATAGATATAGATATAGATATAGATATAGATATAGATATAGATATAGATATAGATATGAGAGAGAGAGAAAGAGAGGGTGTTATTAAGAGCAATTAAATAAGTAGAGGTGAGTTACAATTATTTTGGATTATCTTATTGATTACCTTGAATTTTAATGGCATCTATATCAAATACTTGCATTTTTATTCAATTATTCATTGTGATTTTATTTACAAACTTCCATTTTATTTTTTGTATTGAAAACTATTGCTGATTATTTTTTCATGGTATTAGCCAACATAACTATTTCACTATCAACTATGCATTTGGAGTATGTGCTTTAGGATTATACTTCAGTTGTTTTAGTAAATGACTTGGAAGTATGTGAACAAAATAAAACACTGATGTTATCTACAAAAATATGATGTAATGTAGTCCAAAAATTTTATTCGGAAATAGAATAGAAACATAATGAAAGGAGTTGGTAATTTGTTTATGTTAAAGTTTAAGTAAATTTCATATGTTTTCAAGCATATGAGTTTCTAGTTTACTGCTGATACTTGGGAGTTAGGGAAGATTCTAAGACTAAATTGTATGTATATTGATGTAGAGCTTTGTATCATAAGAAATTGGTAAGATAAATCTTTAAATTTTTCACTTTCTATGTGATTACAGAAGTTTTATTTTTTAGAAGTTTTGAAGTTACAGATTTTATGCATGAATGAATAAAATGTACATTTGCCTAGCTTCCCTGTATTTTAGAGAAAGAAAAAGAGAAAGGAAGATTAGAATGCTGAAGAGGTTTTAGAGTGCTATCACAAATTGGAACATTGAAGCATCCATTTCAGTCCCTGTAGAAGACAGCTTAAGGTTCACTGAGATGAGCTTCCAGACCAGGCACAGTTATGGAGGAAGGGATTTATTGAAGAAGAAGCTGGCCTGCCTTCAAAGGACAAGGAGAGAGAGAGAAATACAAGCTTAAAGGTCAAAAGTCACTGCACACTTCAGGAACTCCAGCTAGGCTCACTTTGCATATCTTTAGATTGAAATCTGAAACCCATCACCACACCTTAAGATCCACCCAGTGACATTGCCTCCAGCCAAGTGACTGCAGATGCAAACTACAAACAAACTACCACATTCCACCCCTGGCCCCCAATAGATTTATAACCATTACACATTGTAAATTGTAAATTGTACTCAGTTCAATTTTAAAGGTCCTCACAGTCTTGACCAATTTAAGATATTAAGACCTGTAAAATCAAACAAGTTAAACACTTCTATCATATAAAGGCACAGAGTAAATATTTTCAGCTGGTATAAGGCATAGCAAGGAGACACTAAAACAATGCAAACTCAACCACCATCAATCAAACATCAAAATTCTGCAGTTCAAGTCCAATACAACCAAAGACTGGCAGTCTCCAGATTTTCCAATTCTGCCACTCCTGCTGGGGAGAGTAACCAGGGAACACTTCCATCCCAGGCCAACAGTGTGCTCTATGGTAGCACTTGCATAGTCCTGGTATATACAAAACATCTTGAGGTCCCCTTGCAAACCACAGTTCATCTTCCAAAGGCTCTTTCAGCCTATCAGGGCATCATGCCCTGCCTCATGCCGCATCTCAGAAGCAGCTCCTGGAACCATGTGTAATTCATGACCACTCCTCACATCTTTCATGCTTCTGAATCCAATACCAAGTGTACAGGACACAGCAATATTTTTAATTTATAGACAAAATAAATCATAACCTTGAAAAGTAGGTTCCTTTTCCAGTCAATTCTTTCCAAATGTATTTGCATTTCTATGATAGTCTTTCCTCAGGCATCCTTTCAATGGTAAAGCAATTGACCATCTTCCTTTAAGATTGCTAATGTGTTTGACAATAGCAGATTCAGTAACCTAAAACCAGTCTCAGTGCATGTAATTTTAACTTGCTTGAGGTTTTCCAGCTTAAAATCTTAAGTCTCTCAGTCCAATATCTCTAGCCAAGCACATCAGTCCATTACAAATTTAACCTTGACCAAACTTTCTGGTCTTGGGCATCAAGATGCAGCCAGCTCTTATGCCAGTAGCCAAGTTCCAACAGTCTTTCCTTCCCCTTATAAAGCTCATAAGCCAAGCATCGAAGTTCAATGATGTCTGCACTTAGCATTCTCAGACTGTCATCAGAATAGTCCATAAAACTTAACTTACCACTCCAGAAGACATCATCAGTTGCAAGCACCAAGTGTATGCTTATTCCTCCAAAACAAAGGTTCCAAAAGATCAGCATCCACATGGTCAGGTTCATCTCACCCCACTCCTGGTATCAAGTTCTGTAGCAGACAGCTTCAGGTTTGCTGAGATGAACTTCCAGACTAGGCACATTTATGGAGGAAGGGATTTATTGAAGCTTACAGATTGAGGGGAAGTTCCATAATGATAGAAGAAGCTGGCCTGCCTTCACAGGACCAAGCAGAGAGAGAGAAGCACAAGCCTAAAGCCAAAAGCCACAGCACTCTTCAGGGACTCCTGCTAGGCACACTTTTCATATCTTTAGATTGAAATCTGAAACCCACCACTACAAACTACAAACAATAAAGAACTGAATATATTGGGGGCCATCTATTCAAACTACCACAGTCCCTTACATTAAGAAGCATCAAAATCATGCTGATGTTATGATGAAAACAACTTCATGTAAGAGAAATAAGGAGTCTTCTAGAAAAAGAGGAAAATTGGGAAAGTCATTGCGCATGGAAAAGACTTCAGGGCATCGTTGAAGGAAAAGTAATTTTTACTGAGGTTATTTGTGGATCATGAACATTTTAGTTAACAAACAGGTATTGTGTATGTCATTGATATAATTTTTTAATGTCATTACATAAAAATTGTTTTATTATTCAGTTCTTTCTACATAAGTCAGATCTATGATTTTTGGAATTCAAATATAACCCCTTTTCATTATATACACTCTAATTTGGAGACACGAGTTTATTTCTTAATAAAACTGGAACTTTATCTGAGCACTGAGGAACACACATAGACTAATGGATTGTTGGAGAATATTGATAAGATGATGACATAAGCTAGACTGGGGTTCAGCATTTGTTCTTTGATTCACAAATACAATTGTCACATACCTATTTATCATTTCTGAAGCCAAATGCATTTCTATGAAAAAAAATGACAAATAAAGTATGAAGTAAGATTTTTTTAAATTTTGTTCATTTTTTCATTTATTTATTTGAGAGTGACAGACATAGTGAGAAAGGTAGAGAGAGAGAGAGAGATTGAGAGAGAGAGAGAGGGAGGGAGAGAATGAGTGTGCCAGGGCCTCCAGCCACTTCAAACGAACTCCAGACGAGTGTGCTCCCTTGTGCATCTGGCTAATATGGGTCCTGGGGAATTGAGCCTTGAACTGGGGTCCTTAGGTTTCACAGGCAAACTCTTAACTGCTAAGCCATCTCTCCAGCCCTGAATTAAGATTTTTAAGTGTTTGCTTTGCTAACTATTATTCATAATGTAAATTATGACAGCTTCCTCCCAGTATCTGTGTTAAGACTCAGGTGAACAGAAGTCTGGCAGGTTTGTTTTTTTCTTTACTTATTGCATATTAAATGTGGAATTTGTTCTGGAGAGATGGATAAGCAGTTAAGACACTTGCCTGAAAAGCCTAAGGACCCATGTTCAATTCCCCAGATCCCATGTAAGATAGATGCACAAGGTGAAACATGTGCAAGGTCACACATGACCACAACGGGCTACACGCATCTGGTGTTCAATTTCAGTGGCTGAGGCCGTGGAGTGCCAACTCTCTCTTCCTCTACCAGCTTCTTCTCTCTAAAATGCATGTGCCACCATGAGCAGCAAAAAGTATATTAAATGTGGAATTTGGATTCATATACTTTCATAGCTTCCATTCAGTTTAGTTGATGTCTGCTACTATGCCTCCCATTTGAGAAAAACAGACATGAAACATATGAAAAGCATCATTACTGATCTTCATAGATTAAGTAGAAGGGAAATGGAGTTGACATCTTCTCTGTAAAGATTAATGGCTGAAGTCTTCACACTAAGCATAACACATAAAACAGGAGGCAAAAGTCTAGAGTCAAAAGCCATTTTTGATGTTTGATTTTGCATATTAACCAAGAGGGGTACTTATTGTTTCTCTCTTATTTATTGTCATTTAATTATTTTGTTCTGATTTTATTAATTTTTTTCCAACTTAACTAAATATGATTCAAAATCCAATGTATCAAGTGTCTTTTAGAAGATTGCTATTTTTGATTCACTGTGACCACTGGGAAAACACAACTAGATATATGTTTTTTTTTAATAACTAACAAAATATACTACATGAATAAGTATGAAACTTGATGTTGAATCTTTTGGAATGGTTATCATGCATAATATTTACTTCAGATTGTCGCATATTAATTCCATAAAAATTTGGAAGGAAGTTTTTTTGTTTTTCATTCACAAAATTATTTTGAAAATAATAGCAGCTCCTATTACAAAAGCTGGTGATCCATTATTTTTATCACATTGGCTTACATACCTATTGATATTAATTCAATGAACAAGTGAAATCTAATAAGGCAGATATATCATTATAACATCCTTAATTTATGTATTCAAATATAATGTTCCGTTTTGTTTGAAGATTTGTTATGTATATTCTGTAAAATAAGAATGGATTCTGGTCTCTTAAGAAATGATATAAGATTATGAATACTTTGAGAACCAGCCTTTCTATTATTACTGGGAGAAAATATTCAGCCCTTGTTATGTATCAACTTTTTTATAAAACAATTTTGTCTATAATGATGCAAGTAGCTCTGAAAGAAACAAGTATACTAATATTACCAATCCCATCAAATGTTTTTAAGTGTTAAAGCAAGTCAATAAGAATACTTACAAACTTTTTTTAGTAGTAGAATTCTATACATAAGTATGTGTAAAGCTAATAATTGGTTTGGTAATGTTTATATGTCAAGCAAATTGAAATATATTTAATACTCTTATTTCTAATTTCCATTCACTTTCTTCCCTGCCCATTTTCACACCTGTTTTACTTACTACACTCCTTTCTATTAATATAATTATTTGAAAACAATAACATTCTTTAGTATTGCCACTGTATCTTTGGAGAAGTTATTGAACTCACGACCTTGTATATTCAAGGTGCTCTACCACTGAACTACAACTCCAAGCCTGAAATTGAAGATTCTTCTGCCTATAGCTCCCAAGTGTTGAGATTACAGGTGTTCAGCAACACACATATTCAATAGTTTTTAACTCTGAAAATAATATCAAATTCTAAGAAAATAGTGTGATCATGCTTTCTGAACTATACTCAGTCAGAGTACTTGGAAATGTCTCAATAAATAAATGATTCCACAAATCTGTGAGTGAGCACTTTTAATGTTCATGATAAGCTACATTAGTGAAGATGGTGCTGGACCAGCACAGTATTACAAAGATAAATTAAAATAGAGGTATTCACACTAAAGTGTACTTTTTTAAACAAGAAAGAAATGTAATGTATAATTTGAATCTACTGAAGTGAATAATATAAACAAGATAAGCATTATATAGGATATGCTGAAGGTTTAAATGATGCCAATGACTCTTAACAAATCAAGTGTGTTATCATGGGTATATACTGTAATTCAAAATGTATTAGAAAGAAAATGGTTCTTCAAATATTTTTGTATTGGACTTTTGCTGCATTGTATGTTGTTTGAAAGATGCACTACCTCAAAATTCCAAAATAACCAAACAAAAAAGGCACTAGTATCATTATGCAGATGTTTTTGTTTTAATAGCATTTCTCATCTGTCACCATCATATAAAGAGTGTCACTCATGATTACAGATACATAAAAACTATGCAAATACCTTTAGTATAGTCAAAATTTTTCAGTTACTATATCCTATAGAGAAGAGTAATTGGGTATGTTGCATAAACAATGTCACATGTTATTCTAGAATAAATTAAAGGTATATAAAAAATTCACTATAGGAATAGGCTATTATAGAATAAAATGGCTTTTGCAGTGAGTTGATTTTCTTTTCATCCTAGAACCTACCAGGGGACACCTGTTTGTGTAGTATGTTTTAGATACAATTCTTACCAGCAAAAATGGGGTAGCAAAGCCTCAAGAGAATTTCTGAAGCTCATGAATTTATTCCCAAACAATTTATGCAATTCACCTGAGTAAAATAACCAATGACATACATCAGGTTCTAATGTTTGTGTTTGTTACTTTTTGATCTCCATGACTTCAAATAAAATAAATTATGCTACTCCGAAATCAAGTGAGATTTACTGGGTAGGAATGAAAATCTTGTAGGATATTTTTTTCTCATGCCAATATGACTTCTCTTCATCATCTTTCCGGAGCATTTCTAGAGGTCAATAAGCTTAATTCCACATGATTATCAGACAAGCTATTTTCCTTCCCTCAGCTTCCTTTTACTATGTTTACCTTCAGTGTGTCAATGATATCAAAACCTCAAACCTTTCCTCATTTTCTTCTAGGATAGTTTGGGAAGCCAAATTAATGAGAATTTTCTTATATTTTACGTTAAAAATATGAATATTTATCTGAAAAAAAGAAGCAGATTTTCCAACGGAGAGTAAGTTAGCACCCGGAAAATTGAGATAGCACTTACTTTTTTGATAGAAAGTTTAAGAGGTGTGGGCCCTCTTGTACCCCATGATTGACGGTAGCTTGATATTGGAGAGTGGGCTTATGTTTGGATATGGTTCTGACTTGTTTCCCAGCTCCAGCTATGGGTCCTTTACCACTGAGGGATCAGTTAGCCAAATCAAGAGCAGTTGGTTCCCCACCATGGCTGTGTGCCACTATTGCACTTGTGTGGGCATCACACCAGGTTATTTGCTGCTAAGTAGGTTAGACAATGAGTTGCTTGGACAGATATTGGTCATTTCCCCCAGTCGCCCATGTAGCACCTTCTGGCACTAGACAGCTGACTGTGTGGGGACTGACTCTCTCCTGGCTTCCAGCCATGATGTTCCATTTTATGTGTCAGTTGCGTATGGAGTCTTCAGGAAGAGGGTCTTACCACTGCCCTTTGGTGGGTCATCAAGTACTCTGACAGTAGTCTGTCATTCTCTTAGGAAACCTTGTACGTTTCTCTGATCAAAAGCTCATTGTGGATGATAGCCCCATGCTGGTAGTGGGGGTTACAGGTCAGTGCCCACTAAGAAAATGAGGAAAAATATAACTAATATACAAGAGTTAGAGAGAGAGAGAGAGAGAGAGAGAGAGAGAGAGAGAGAGAGAGAGAGAGGGGGAGGGAGAGAGAGAGAGAGAGGAGAGGGGAAGAAGGAAGGAGGGAAGATGTAGAAGATTTAGGTTAGACTTGATCCTAACCTCTCCAGTGTCTTGTGGTTCAGGTGTTTCCTGTAAGGGTCTAGTGAAGGTTCAGCCATTTGGTCTATCTTTTAGGAAGTAGAATTTTATGGTACCATTGCTGTTTGGGTCCAGATTAGTTTTTTCCCACCCTTTTGATGCCCTTCACTCCCTCCCCATCCATCCTAGTGTCTAATCCATGAGGTGCTTGCTGGGTATGTAAGATATCTTCGGTGGATTCAGGTTAGGTGTTGTAGATGAGTGAGACTATGTGTCGATTTTTTTTTTTTTTTTTTTTTGTGATTGGGAAACTTCACTGAGAATGATCTGTTCCAGGTTCAACCATTTTTCCTCAAATTTCTTTGTGTTATTTTTTCTTACTGCTGTATAGAATTCCATTGTGTAGATATATCACATCTTAGTTATCCATTCTTCTAGTGATGGACATCTGGGTTGATTCCAGCTTTTAGCTATTACGAATTGAGCCGCTACAAACATGGTTGAGCAAATCTCTCTGGCCTGTAGTTTGAAGGTTTGAGGGTAGATGCCCAGTAAGAGAATAACTGGGTCTGTTGGTATCTCTATAGTCAGCTTTTTCAGGAGTCTCCATATTGCTTTCCATAGTGGTTGTACCATCCTACATTCCCACCAACAGTGAATGAGTGTTCCTGCTTCTCCACATCCTCGCCAGCATTTATTTTCATTTGATTTTTGCTATCTGTATTGGGGTAAGGTGGAATTTCATTTCAAAATAATGTTTCTTCATTGGCTTATTCTATATTTTATGTTTAGAATTTAAATTTAGAGTAACAAATATCTAATTGGGATGACATTTGTATTTTCACTAAGTCAGATAAAAACATAACTTTTGCCTAAAATATAGTCTTACAATTTATTTTTGTAATATTTATCTGATATACTTTTGAGTTTCACTTCCAACTTAGTTTTATTTGCGAACACATTTTATATAAAGGGTATAGAATAATACCAGTTGTTGGGCCAAGTGTTGGGGTGCAAGTCTTTAATCCCAGGTCTTGGGAGGCCATGGTAGGAGGAATGCTGTGAGTTCAAGGCCACCCTGAGACTACAGAGTGAATTCCAGGTCAGCCTGAGCTAGAGCAAGACCCTATCATGATAAACAAACAAAACAGTTGTAAAAAAATGATGCCTTGTTTTCGGTCATTTTCTATGGAGAGGCAACATGGATGAATCCTACAAGTTGACTAAGATTACAATGGAGAGACTATCTTTATTTGATAAATATAGCACTGTGTCAAATTGCTTTGGTTTTAGAAAGAATATATTGTTCTATATTTTTAATGTAGAGATGTAGGGTAGAAAGTACTAATAGCCAAGAGTCAGAAAATAGTGGTGATTCAAGCCATATTAAGGAATTGATGTTGATTGTAGACATAATACACAGGTGTTTCTGAATTATTCAGAGGATAAACTGCTGATCTATGGCCAATCAACTATAGGCTTTAAAGTGATCCATAACTTGGATTAGAAACATGGAACCCTATTAAAACACTCATCAATGCTGCTTTAAGGTAGTATCACAAACACTGGCTTAAAGCATCACAACTTTACTATACTATATTTCTTGAGGTCAATTGTGCAAATTGTTTGGAATTTTGGAGGGCACAGAAAGAATTCACTTACTCCTTTCTCCAGCATTCAGGAAAGAATGATGACATTTTCAGCTTCACTTTGTGTTAAAGTCTCTCATAAATACTTTACATTTGTTATCTCATGCACTTATTTTTAAATTTAATTTATTAGTTTTCTTTTCAGTAAATACAGGCAGTTTGGTACCATTATTTAGGCTCATCTGTGATCTACCCCCTCCCATTAGACCCTTCTTGTTAATGAAAATGGGTCGTGCATTGTGGAGTTAGCCCACAGTTATTGGTATGATAAATGTCTCTGCAAATCATGACCGAACATGTGACTCTGACATTCTTTCCGCCCCCTCTTCCGCAAAATTTCCCTGAGACATGTTGGGTTCATTTTTGGTCTGCTTCAGTGATGAGGTGTTGGAGCCTCTGAGGCTCTGGCTCTCTGGTTTGGTAGGAGTTGATTTTTCTCTGTGTTGGTCTCCTTCCCCTTTGTGCTGGTATCCGGTTCACAGGAAAACATCACCCTTGCTTGTTTTGCCAATTGTCCTAAGTTTCAGTTGGGCCCCTTTTGAGGTATGTTGGGGCAGCTCTCTCCTTAGGATCTCTATCTATCTGAAAAAGAGAAGCAGATTCTCCAAAGGAGAGTAAGTTAGCACCTGGAAAATTGAGATAACACTTACTTTTTTGATAGAGAGTTTGATAGGTGTATGCCCTCTTGTACCCCATGATTGATGGTAGCTTGATATTGGAGAGTGGGCTTGTGTTTGGGTATGGTTCTGACTTGTTTCCCAGCTCCAGCTATGGGTCTAGTACCACTGAGGGGATCAGTTAGCCAAATCAAGAGCAGTTGGTTCCTCACCATGGCTGTGTGCCACTATTGCAATTGTGTGGGCATCACATCAGGTTATTTGTTGCTAATTAGGTTAGACAATGAGTTTCTTGGACAGATATTGGTCATTTCCCCCAGTCGCTCATGTTGAAAAGGCTGTTAAGGTTTTTTTTTAAAGAAAATTTTAAAATTTATTTATTTTTCTTTTTCAAGGTAGGGTCTCACTTTAGCCCAGGCTGACCTGAATTTCACTATATAGTCTCAGCATGGTCTTGAACTCATGGCACTCTTCCTACCTCTGCCTCCCAAGTGCTGGTATTAAAGACATGTGCCACTATGCCCAGCAGCTATTATGCTTTTTATGTTTGTTTAACTCCTTATAATATGATTTTTAAAAAATATATTTTGGTGAAAGAATAAGACACTTGATTGTTGATGCTGATAAAAACTGCACCAAGAATCATTATTTTTTCTAGCTAAAAATCTTTTACATAGATCAAAATATGTTTCATATATCATAGCTTCTTGTAGGGAGGGTAACACTAATTTAATTTTCATTTTCTTCACTCATACGAAGAAAGGGTGTCTTATAAGCATATAGTAATTTACCATAATTGATCCTCATGTTGACTATGGCCAATTGATAGGCTGTATCTAGAAACAACAAATATTGACATCCCAAATATCATCTAGAATGATCACTAAATGAATGTGCTTATAGTTATTTTTCCAGAAATGGTTTAGGTAGATCTGTGGACTATTATGAAATGCATGGCATTGTATGATTGATATTTGAAGATCAATACAGCTCTTAATGAGACTTGTTGATTGGGCATGCCCATGAACTTTCCATGTCCTCTTTAATAAAGGGAACATTTTTTATAATCTATAAAATATTTAACAGATATGATAATAATTTTTAAATTTATAGACATGTAAACTCTGTGATGCTTGGTATTATGTAAGTAACCCCTTTCTTCTGGAACATAGTTCACATACTTGCAAATTGCTCATACACACTTACATGGGCCAAGTTTGAGATTAGACTGAGTGGTTAAGGACCATTGTTGGTTACTTTTAACATTGTACTATGCAGCATGTGTTAACACCACAGGCTAGAGAGTATCAGGTTTATAAAAACAGTGCAGTTAAGGGACAGCAATTGATTTTTGTTCTTGTTCACAAATCAAATAACATATTGATGTATCATTAAATTGAAAATAAGATTCCTTTCCTTGTAGGTCATGATATGTCTTGGTGAAAGTAGCTCTGGCAGCTCAAACTACTAAAATCAGTTTTAATTCACTTTTACTTAAAGAAAATTTCCTATAGCGACTTACGATTTCTTAATGCAAGACACCTTACACTGAAAATGTTGCCTTAGGATAATGGATAACTTTGCCAAGCTCTAAGATCTTGGTGAGTTTTACATATATGCATGTATGTATGTATGTATGTATTAAAATGTGTCATTTAGCCTCCTTTAAGTATTCTCCATACTGATATAATTTGTATTCTACTAAGTGCACTAAAATATTTTCCAATGAGATTTGCCACATTAATTTACTTTGAGTTCTAAATGCTTATTCAACTTTTATCATATTCCATGTTTGATATAACTATTATGGTATGAATGATAATGTAACATTATTTTATGTGACAAAAGGTTTGTATAGTCTAATGAATTATTTTGTTGTTATTATTCAGAAACATGGCAATTACCTGAAAAGTATGGTTATAGTTTTTCTTATAAGTATATTTTAAAAAGTAATTGGACTCTCCAATGCCATCTTGTGGCTTTTCACAATTAAAAATGCAGTAATAAATACAAAATGCAGAAAGAAAATAAATATGGGAAAACTTTTTCAATGAATTATAGTTCAGAAATTATTTTAATTGATGCATATATTTTAAAATATTTATTTTCTCCAATTAATTTGTTTAAGCTTTTGTTATGAAAAAGCTAAGGTTCTTAATAAAGATATTCTAAATGATCATTTTTTATAAAAGCATAAAATAAATTTTTATCATAGTTTTCTCCAACTACCTTTTCTTGACCTGCCATTAAAATTACATATCTTTATTCTGTACTTTATTATATGTTTTATAATACAAGTATTCCCTGAAGGTTTTTAAGAATTTTTAAATTTATTTTTATTTATTTATTTCAGAGAGAGAGAAAGAGAAAGAGAGAGAGAGACATATGAGGCAGGCAAATGCTTTAACCACTAAGCCATCTCTCCAGCCCCTTCCCTGAAGTTTTTAAGAAGAAATAAAAATCCTTCATTTTTTTTTGACAATACCTTTATATCAATTTGTAGCCCAGTATCATCATAAGTCAACTTTGGGACATGTATATGTATATTCGTAATATAGCAGATTAAAACACCTATTATGGTGACCTCATGAAATTATTGCTGTTTCATTTTCATTAATAGTATAATTAATTATTTTTAAAATTTGATCTTTCTTTCTACATATATAAAGTAGGCTGGCCTTGTACTTGCAGTTCTTGCTGCTCCAGAGCTGAGATTATAGGATGAGATTGGCAAGAGCTTTGTGGCATTTATAGACATATATATTACATTTTGATCATTTTTACCACACATGTTACTTTAGCTTCTGACTCAGTGTCACTGTACACCTTCTTTTTCCTTACAAATGCCTACACCTTGGGAGAGAATGACACCACACCCACTCCCAAGGAAATTTAGACTCTCAAGCCCCTCCCATACCTATAACATTGTGGTGATTTTGCCAAGAAATTTTTATTTTAATAGATTGGGGAAAAATTATAAAGAGTCACTATACACTTCACATTTGCTTGGTAATACAATTAAGAGCTATAGGTAGGAATCTACAAGTGACGGATTTGTTATGGATTACCTGCTTCATGGCTTATGATTTCTTGCAACTCCAGTGAACTGAGCTTGCAGAGCAGCATCAAGGACACCAAAGCTAATCGGAATGCATCAGTCACTAGGAATAGTTATGTTGTGAAAACAATTGTCATATTCATTTCTCCAAAAAGTGATTTCTATACACACATACTTGTATACAAGAATTAATATAAATGCTAATGATGTTTATATACCATAAAGATAATTGATATTTCCAATTATGTGTATTTTTATGTAATGTATAAAATGTTCATGTTTACATGATTTATGTTGTATTATCTTAAATTTTTTTTTAAAGTTTGGACACTTTCAGTCACTTAGGGTTTTATTATTGAGGAAGTTCTTTTATATTTTCTATGGAAAGGCACTTGATTTTATATACAAGTGTTACCAAGCCTTTATTGAATTCCTACTGTACTATGTACTTGATAATATTGGCTTACATCTGCTATTCCTGGATATACTAACATTAAAATATTTAGGAATTTGTTTATAGAAGTTTGCTTGTTGGATTGCTCAGCTAAAAAACAGCAAAATTATGGTACTTTTGAGTGAGGGAAACAAGAAAAATGATTTATGATTTTCATGCTTGATCACTTCATTCTTAGGTTTCTATATCCATGAATCACATTCTGAAAATTGTTTATATAATTTCCCCATAACTGTGGTGATTGTTTTACTAAAAACATATGGAGAACTTATTTTTGTAATGGCATGCTTTTGTGCATAATAAAACCCTGTTCCTGTCATGACTCTGGTACTGATGGTGATTTTAGGCATCATTCCTTCATGTTCACAAACCAGCTCTACATAGTTGTATATATTCAGCAAGCACTTTTAAATTTATTTTGAGAAAGAGAAAAGTAGGGAGGGAGGGAGAGAGAGAGAGAGAGAGAGAGAGAGAGAGAGAGAGAGAGAGAGAGCGAGCGAGCAAGCAAGCAATCCAGGGCCTTCAGCCACTGAGAACGAACTCCAGATGCAAGTGCCTCTTGTGTCACTGTGTTTCTGGCTTATGTGGAATCTGGATATTCAAACAGGAGTTCTAAGACTTCACAGGCAAGCGCCTTAACCACTAAGCCATCTCTCCAGCCCTCAGCAAGTAATTTTGAATAAGCCATCTATAAACAAGCAATTTTACTGAATTCTTTATGGAATCAAGAATGATGAACTAGACCTTACAAAGTATATATGATATGAGACTCACAAATATAGTTTCCTATGGTTTTGGAACAGATTGTCACAAATTTAGTATCTTAAATAACATGCAGTTTTTCATGTTACTGTTATGAAGGTCAAAATTCCTGGACAAGAGTATCAATAGGGTTGAAGTCCTTCAGGATACTCCAAAAAATCTGTTTCCCTGTCTTTTCTAGCATCTACACACCACTTATATTCCTTGTCCTGTGAAGCTCTTGGAGAAATCAAATCCAAACCATACTGGATTCTCCTTTTTTAATATTTTATTTTTATTTCTTTCTGTAATTGGCAGAAATAAAGAGGGAGAGAGCGAGAAAGAATGGGTGTGCCAGGGTGTCCAGCTACTACATATGAACTACAGAACGCAGCATGTGTCACCTTGTACATCTGGCTAATGTGGGTCCTGGAGAATCAAACCTAGGTCCTTTGACTTTGCAGGGAAACACATTAACTGATAAGCCATCCCTCCAGCCCATACTGGATTCTTCTAACCTCACTCTGACTTTACTTCCAGTTTCACAGATCTTTGTTTGTCTCTAGCCTTTCTATCTCAGTTTTCAAGGGAAACAATCTTCATGAACGCATTAAGTCCATCATTTTACAGACTAATATATCAAAGTCTTAATATAATTAGATCTTAAATTTTCCTTTTATTGGTATGTTAATATTTTCACAGGATCAAGGAAATGCATGGGCTTCTGTGGTCACCATTATGTCTGTGCTATTCTATCTAGCTAGCAGGTATAGCTGTTACCTGTGAGGCTTTTATATTTAGGAAGAGTTGAGATGAAAATAGGATGAATCTTAGAGGCAAAGGGGTTGACAAATAGATGGAAGCCAGACTCCAAAGGGTTTTGTGACATACCAGGAATGTGAACAAACTCCTTCAGGGAGTGGGGAATCATTGAAAAAAAAAATAAACAGAAACTTATTGGAAGTAGCCCAAGAAGATAGATTGCAAAGGACTCTGAAGTTTTCCAGAGGAAAATTCCTGATTTGGGGCAACAGGAGTAAGAATAAAGGTAAATAAATGCCAGCACATGCTAGCATTAAGAGAAACTAGTGATTGTACAGTGGAAAGAACATAATAGAGGATGATTGTAGCTGTTTTCATTAAATTAAAAATGCTGTTAAGGATGAGTACCTGATGAAAACTTTATCCTCTATATTCTTTTTTCTTTTGTTAAGTAGAATGCAGTATGAATACATCATATGTTAATACTATCATTTCCCTCTTCACTGCCCTCATTTCGCTGAGGGCCCTCCTCAGTGGGATTGTTGATATTCCCCATAAGTTTGCAGGTTATGAGATGTGATAACAGCAGTCTTTGTAAGGGGTGGGGATGGGACAATGCCTCTGAACATTTCCTTCCACTCTGTGGCTCTTATACTGTATTCACCCTGACATCCATAGAATTCCCTGAGACATGACTTGGGTTTATTTTAGTGCTGTGCTCTGAAAAGGTTGTGGATTTCTGTTTCGATGTGTTTTGAGCATATCCTCTGTGTCTGTCTCTATGACCTTAGTATTGGTTAGCAGGATCACTGTGGAAGCAGCACTGTTGCTCATCTCCCCAATTCCTCTGTGTTTTCACCTGGACTTTGGATGATGTGTGAGGGGTGGTTATATCCTCGTTCTAGCTGCCTTCTGCAAAAAAAAAAAAAAAAAAAAAAAAAGATTCTCCAAAGGAGACTGAGGTCAGCATAGGTTCAATGGGATAAGCATTGTTAATTAAGAGATATTTAGGTGGTGTAGCCTGACTTTTGGCTAAATACTAGTGGGAGTATCTTGTTGGAGTCCATGATTTTGGTCTTCATAGGATTCTGACTAAGTTTTCAGTTCCAGCTAAGAATCCCTTAGCCAATCAGAGAGCCATTGGTTACCCGCATAGACTAGTTGTGTTCATCTTGTCAAGCTGGTTGCTTATGTCCCCTGTTAGCACATAAATTGTTAGTCTTTTTCCCTCAGCAGCTCATGAAGTGCTTTCCAACACTAGAGAGGCAGACCATATAAGAACTGGCCTCATTCCAATTCCTATCTTGATCTCTCTATGTTCTGTTTTGGCAGCATGTGGGGTCTTCAGCAAGAAAGCCTTATCTTCTACCTGAGGTGGATAATCAAGTGCTTTGACAGAAGACTGTTGTGTTTGGGGGACTTCCTATGTCTCTCTGATCAACACCTTAATGTGACTTGTAACCAGTTTCTGGCAATGGAAGTCACAAGCCAGACCAAATGTTTTAGGTATATTCTTTCTCACCCAAATTCATATTAGATTTTCAAAAATAGTGTATCTCTGTGCTTAGTGTTCAGACTGAATAAAACATCACCTTTGGAATCAATTCCATTTCTTGTAGCAAATGTCTTCCACAGTACATCTCCTTGAGGTCAGTTTCTGCTCAGAGTTCTTTCAAATATATTCTAGTTTTGTGGTTATCATAGCAAATAGCAACAATGAATCTCATGGTACATAACTTCTGTGAACTACTTCCAATAACGCAAGAAGAACATTTTTTTTCAATTTTAAAATATTTTTATTTATATTTGAGAGAGAAAGAGGAAAAGAGAGAGGGAAAGAGACAGATACATAGAGAGAATGGGTGGGTCAGGTTCTTCAGCTGCTGCAAATGAACTGCAGAAGCATGCACTACCTTCTGTATCTGGCTTATGTGGGCCCTGGGAAATCAAACTTGGGTCCTTTAGCTTTCCATGCTAACACCTTCACCACTAAGCCATCCCTTCAGCCCAGGAAGAATATTTTTATAGATGTCAGAAAATATTTAAAATAAAATCCTAAACCTGATATGACATACATACATACATGTATGCACACAAATATTCACAAATTAATGGTCCATACATAAAATCTATTATGATTAAGGGTTGACTCTATACTAGGTTTTGAAGCTACAATAAATGATGAGGATATATGATTTCTGACTTTATAAACATTTGCAATTTTATTTATTCAATAAAATATTATAAGCACATTCAGTGTAAAAATAAAACTTATGCATATGTCTTTTAGAATCACGTTTAGAGGTGTCATGTTGAGAGGGCGTACCCAGAGGCATCTCCCTCCCCCAAGAATGACTTCTGCTCTCATGACACATAACCCACAACCCCATGGGGAATGCCTACAACCTTACTGATGTGAGTGCTCAGCATATTGGGGGAAGTGAGGAGGGAAATGATGGTACAAACATAAGATGTGACCATACAAAACATATTCATTTTGTTGTTGTTTGTTTTGTTTTTTGAGGTAGGGTCTCACTCTAGCACAGGCTGACTTGGAATTTACTATGTTATCTAAGGGTGGCTTCATACTCACCTTGATCCACCTACCTCTGCCTCCCAAGTGCTGGGATTAAAGATGTGAGCCACCACACCTGGCCAAAGCATATACTTAATATAAATAAATAAATGTATAATTAAAAGGTATCCATGTGCAACTAGTAATATTAGGCTGCTGTGTGAAAGAATGTCATCACTGTACACTCTATTTTCCTGTAGAGATTTATGTCTTGTCATAACTTTTCTGTAATATTGGAAATTCTTTGAGAATACATACATATACATACATACATACATATATATATATATATACATACATATATATATATATGTGTGTGTGTGTGTGTGTGTGTGTGTGTGTGTGTGTGTGTGTGTGTGTTTTAAGTTCATAATCTTTGTGAGTTCTCACCCAGTACTATGTGCCTTGTACAAAGTAGTCCATAATCATAAAAGGGAAGTTTTTTTGGATAATTTTTAAAGTAGGAATTGGGAAATGTTTTCCTCTTTTATCCTTAGAATAATTGGCACATGTATGACTGTGTAAGCTCATCTCTGATGGAGTCTTAGATGACATAAAGGAATCTTGTTGGGGGGGGGGGGTGCCTGGGAGGAGCAAGGCATGAGCCAAAACAGCTGCTCTATGCTTCCATTTCTCCCAAGACAGATCACAGCAAACCCTAGGAATGTTGGTAAATTGAAGTGGCCCACAGCACTGAGGGTGTTTTATTTTAATTCAGAACATAAATTAGTTCAATTTGGCAACTTGCACATTCATTCTGCCACTCTGTAACTGACATGCCAATCTGCACTGAACAGTGGTGACTTACTGTTTGTTTCAAAGGCATGTTTTTGCTTGCTTTGGGAGACGTGCTTGGTTTGTTTTGTTCAATTTTTAATGATACATGATTTTATTCTAAATTTCTTTGGAAACTGCTTTGTATCCTAGGGTTCCAGCTTTCTATGAATTGAGAGGAGGTTATTACCTTCTAAGTTTTCAATTAGGAAAACAAAGCAAGTTTGGAAGCTCCACTGGGATCTTGTAAAAGCCTCTCAAAACATGTTCTGAATGAGACAATTTTTGAGCAACTAGCTTTAATTGTCTGAGATGAGACAATCTACAGAGGCTAATTGGAGGGAGTCTCAATCTGTAGCATGTATGGGGTGAAACCATGTTTACTTTGCTTCTACAAGTTGGTTTTTGTTGTTTTGTTTTGTCCATCCTACCTTTCAGTAACTGACACAATTAGACTTTTTTTTTTCAATTTTATAGCATGAACTTTTTTAATATTTTAATTTATTTATTCACAAGTAGAGACAGACAGAGGGAGGAATAGTGAGAATGTGTGCACCAGGACCTCTAGACTGTACAAACGAACTCCAGATACATGAGCAACTTTCTGCATCTGGCTTTATATGGGGCCTGGGAAATTGAACCCAGGTTATTAGGTTTTGCAGGCAAACATCTTAACTTCTGAACCATCTCTTCATCCCCAACATGAATATTTTATAAAGGTATGATTTAGATTTATTTACAGATCATTCAAAAACTCTACGTACTGTGACTCTTAAACCCTTATTCCTTACATAATATAAACTTATCGGGACTGGAGAGATGACTTAGTGGTTAAGGCACTTGCCTACAAAGGCAAAGGACTTTGGTTTGGTTTGATTCTCCCGTACCCACGTAAGCCAGATGCACAAGGTGGCACCTGAATATGGAGTTTGTTTGTAGTGGATGGTAGCCCTGGCCCGCACACTGTCTCTTTCTCTGTTTCGTTCCCTCTCTCAAATAAATAAATAAGATATTTTTAAAAACTTTAAAAAACTATCAAAATATTATTATCCAAATACCCACTTGTGCTTTACCTTAATGTGGTATTGAATTCTGATTTGAATTTACTTCTTATTCTGAATTGTTGCTGGTATGTATAGAATCATATTTACCACATCATCTTTACCATATTTTATCATATTTACCACCACATCTCAGATCACCAACTAAGTGGAACACTGTTAATATATTTTGAATTAGAGAAGAACCTCTGCTAGACTGGGATGGTGCCTCACATAGGAATTTGCATATACTGAGCTACATTTATGCAAATATTTTAATTTGTAATTACATCCATTGCTTTTAGTATTATGTCTTTGTTTCCCCCTAAACCAGTCCCATCGTGACTTAAAAGAAATCTCTGAAAATGGGGTTACTAATGTTTAGGTCATATTATTCCAAGTTTAAGAAGTCACATAGTATAATTAAGTAACAATTTGTAAACTTTTAAAGTGTTTGTCAGTAGTTCACTTAGTCATCTTAAGTTTGATTTCTTCTTTGAATCTTTAACCTATTGAAAAAACTGTAGTCATATTGACACTCTTTGAATTGTATAGTGATCAGCTTCTTCTTGTTGCTGGGATGAGCTTCCAAACCAGACACAGTTTATGGGAGTAAGTGATTTATTTCAAGCTTATAGATCCAGGGAAGATCCATCAAATTACTGACAAAGGTGGTTCCCATTCATAAATGTAAGCAGAGAGAATAAACACTACCATCTAGCAAACACCAGAAGCAGAAAATACAAACCTCAGCAGCAACCAGGACCCCACCAGAGCTCAAAACTGCTTGCTTACGCCTCTGGGCTAGAAGCAGATCCATCCCTAGTGACACCTTACAGCTGGAGTCTTGGATCCACTCCCAGTGACACCTCCTCCAGCCAGGTGGCATGAGATCCAAATTATGAGCTTTAATAAAATAACTGAGTCTATGGGATACATACTTTCAAACTACAACAGTTGGTATTAGGTTTTTAGTAAAATGCTGAAGATTCAGATTATTTACTCTACAAATCTTATTGTGATCTTAAGAATTCAGAAAGAAAATTCTTTCTCAGATGGCACAGAGGAAAGGAATCTCAAAGACTAGGGAGAGAAGATTATGAAGTAGAATACTAAGTGATGACAAGGGATAGAAATATGTGTCTTCTTTCATTTCTGTGTTCAAGAATGCACTTTGCCATTACACAATTGAGCCATAAACTAATACAACTTCACCTCCAAATGAAATGTGAGAAAAGTAATGACAAATGACAATGAATAATAATGATATGGCTTAAAGCAAACTTTAAAAATAATAATTTTATTTACTTATTTGCAAGGACAGAGAAAAGATAGAGAGAATAAGAGAATGAATGAGCATGGACATTCAAGGTCCTCTCGAACTGCAAGTAAACTCCAGATGTATGTACCAATTTGTGTATCAGGCTTTATGTGGGTACAAGGGAATTGAACCTAGGTCATTAGGCTTTCAGGCAAGTGCAGTAACCACTGAGAGATATCTCCAGCCCTCAATCCTTTTTCTCTTGTGAAGAAAACTTGAGACAAATTTTAAGATTGGAATGATGTTAAGTCCATAAATTTTGGATTGAAAAATATCTGGATGTACTTTGAAATTTCTGTAGAGAGGAATAAATAGTTCACATTGCCATGTGTTTAGGTCACACTGTCTGTAGATTAGTATTAAATGACTGATGGCTATAATTAAAATCCAAATGCATTGTTAAGTTTTACTTATGTTACTACATCTTTGGGAATGGGAAGGATATAATGTTTAATTCCACGTATAATTATATAAGAATAGTAAATGCGAAATTGTTTTCCTGTGTTTATTAATGAAAATGCATTCCCCTCTATTTTAAATAGATAATTCATGAATTTTACTTATGATGTATGATTAGCCAATTATATATTTAGATATACCTGTTTTTAGATGTGTTTGAAAGCATATACATTAATATAGAAAATTGATTCTGAAAAACAAATAATATATTCATTTTTTTGTTGGTTTGTCAAGGCAATTTTTTTATAGGTGGATAGTTTTTAAAGGACAAAATTTAGGTAGTGCCCATATTTATAAATGGTTTCAGTATTGTTTGAAAATAACAGATTCCAGTGCTTCAACTTGGGGTTTACTCACTCTAACCCAGAAATTGGGACTGGAACCCCTAAATATGGCTTTAAATTAAGGAAGCACAGAGGTTATCAGAACTTGGGGAATCTTCTTGCTTCCCTAAGAACAAAATACAATGAAACCAGATTATTTCCTTCACAAAACCTAAATGATAAACTCCATGATGACCACTTGGCAAATTTAGAATCATTCAATTTCTGCTTACATCTTTGAACAAGACAGGAAATTAACTTCCTTCAAAGTTACTGCTTCCTCAGATATGATACTCAAAGGTACTTTCATAACAGAAAAATCAGTAACGAATACAACAATCACACCTCACAGATGTGGCTATAGGAAATTCCGTTTCTTCCCTTTTCAGGCAAACACAGTCCTTAAGATGTAGCTGTGTGATAATTATCCAGAACAGAGACCACTTCTTCCCATACCAGAAACACCAGTGTTGGCCTTTTGTAAGAAATTCTGTTGATCCTATTACATGTATGTTATAGCTGCTGGTATCCCTCTGATGGTCAAACTCTACCAGGCCAGCTTGTACTTGTCCTACAGTTCATTTCATAGTAAATGGTGAACAAATCACTACAAAGAGAATTACCTGGAAACCACTCTCTACAGAGTCCTGAATTCCTCACCACAATGGCCTGGGCCTTAAAGCTTCACCATTCCAAAGGTTACTGGAGATACTGTCACTGCTATTGAGATATTGGCTACTTCACGTTTACATAGTAAATATTTGCAGTATATAATGTTACAGATTTATAAACCCATAATTAATTCGTGAATATTAATGGACAACTATGCTTTGATTTTTGCCTTTAGTGATAAGAAAATATGAAACGGAGTACTCAAAGCATGGAATATTTTTTTAACTGTCTAGTAAGGTAAAACAAAATAGCTCAATTAAACATGGAACAACAACCTGCAAAAGTAACACAAATACTGTCTCAAAAGATACAGAATAGTAGCAGGACCTTAAGTAGCATATCACCTTGATCTCATAAAATAATGCAAACAGGAAATTTAAAGTGTTAAAGTACATGGGCAATTCTGAAATGCCTACTGAACATGAGCATCGGGGAAGGAGATAACTGCACATACAGAATCTGAAGTTTGCAGACAACAGTATGCAATACAGTAATCCCCTAAGTACATCCTTCATAACAAATCTTTACAGTGAAGAGTTTGAAATGTTGGAAAACATTTTTCCTTTTTGGATTTTAAATAGAACTGGAAGCTGTAAATACTAAGAAGTGGGTAGAAAACATTGTCCTTTGGGTTCCAGACCCTGCCTGCTTCAGTTTGGAATTCCTTCAAGATTCTTATTGTAGCAAGATTCTAGTTCCACCACTGGTTGTATGGGCTCTACCACAAAGGCCCAAGCCCAACCAATTCTGGGGTAGAAGCATAAAAATTTGTTCCTGGTACCATGAAATCATGCAACAGATGTGAGAAAAGTGGAGAGTACTGAGACAGCAGAGTAGCAGCGGCCTCTGCTCCTTCCCAAAATTCATAGCATGGTGAAGTCCCAACATTCCATTGAAGCTGCATAATGAAAGTGATGCCTGCTGCCTGACACCATGCCAGGCAGAGAAACCAGAAGAGTTGGCATGTGCCCCAACCTGACCCAAACATCAATTAAATATACTGAAATTGAATTTACAACAGTTTCTAAGTTCTTTTGGCTCTCATTCCATTATCAGTGGCACGATGTCAAGTGAAGATTCTGCAAAGACTCGCTTCATTCAAAGATGTGCACAAAAGAAGGGAAGTCCAGACTCTGCTACCTCTTTGGTAGGCGTCCACATCACAGTGCCCTGCCCTCCACCAGCCAAAATGGTCTTTATGTCCACTCCTGAGTGCCTTACTATGTGCTACTTGGCCTTTAAGTACTAGGGATAGGATGATAAGTGGTTTTCTTGTAGTGGTTTAGCTTAGTGGGCTTAGATGCATTATTTCATATTTTATATTGTTAATAAGATAAAACAAGGCTGTAATAATGACTGATTATAAAGCTAGCTACTTTGGGTAGGAGGAGATCTTGTGAAAATTCATTTGAACTGAGACTAAAAATATTCCATTAAATAAGGTTGACAGAAAAGATTATTAGAGCAGAAGGGAGAGTGAATATCAAAATCATATAGGAAAAACAAAGGAGTCACATTTAAGACATAGAAATAAGATCATCATTGTTGACTGATTAGGGGCTAAGAATCATTGTGCAACTGAAATGACCAGATTCACAAAAGGTGTATACAGAACAATTCTGGGAAGAGTAAAGTAAGAGGAATTTTTGGAAAGTTAGCCATGGCCTTTTCATCCATGGTTTGTTGTTTGCATTTTATTCCTAGTGTAATGTGAGGTCACTGGACCTCGTATGTCGAAGAATGATGGGATATGATTCACACTTTTCAAAGATTATTTTGGCTGTGGAATAAGAGGCTATTTAAGTCATCTGAGAAATAAATTACCATTACTCAGTCTCAGGTGGTAAGTGGAATATGGAAATCTATTTTGGATTCAGCTTAGACATAGAAGTAAACAGTACTTGATGACAGGTTGGACGTAGGACATGAAGAATTAAATAACAGATCTCTATACACTGTGTATACACCAGTGGATGACTTAGAAATTTTGAGGTAAATTGGGTTGATGACGAGATTATTTACTGAGATTGAGCCATATAGTGAAGGGGAGGTTTATCATAGTTGAACTTTGATATTCCCAATCAAGTTATGATGGGTTTTTCAAAGAGTTTACAAGCATGTCCTTTGCATAAGTCAGGATTTGTTATGTTTATGAAAAGAACCATTCTCATGTAAACAGTATTGCCTAGAAGAGTAAGCTGACTGAAAGCAGATATTAAAAAAAAAATAGAGAGCTGGAGAGATGGTTCAGCAGTGATGGTGCTTGCATGTAGAGTCAAAAGACCTGGTTTCATTTCCTAGTACTCATATAAAGTTAGATGCACAAGGGGTACGTGTGTCTGGAGTGCATTTGCAGTGGCTAAAGGACCTGTTGCCCAATGTTTCTCTCTTTTTCTCTAGTAAATAATGTATTTTAAAAACATATGTTACATAACATAAAGCCCTGGGATAATTCCATGTTTTTGTAAGTAATAAATAAGTAATATCTCCAAAAAGTGAGATAGAAAAACAGCATGCCATTTTATGTCAGATCAGAATAACTCAGGAGATGAAATGTCCATGAGATGAACTTAGAAAGAGAGTAAGATAATGTCAGAATCCTGCTCACTGGACACAGGACAATCAGTGATGAAAAGCATTAGGTCTGGGCAGATGGCTCTGTTGGTAAAATGCATTTATTGCAACACTGGAGAATGAGTTTGATTGTCAGAACTCAGAAAAAATATTTGATGGTGTGTTCCTGTAATCCCAATGCTAAACTGACAGGGACAAGGAACTGAGAGGTCCTGTCTCAAAAAATGTACATGATATAACCCAAGGTTATCCTCTGGATTTCACACAGATGCATACTCCTTTATAAGCAACTACACATGTGCATCACACACGTACACACTCTAAAGAAAAGTTGTGCATATGACGGAGAAGTAGAGAATAATGGCTATACAGTGGTAAAGAGTCACACTTGAAGTCCTATTTGTGACTTTGTGACAAATGAGTTGAAATGCAGCAGAATACAAATTCTATACTGATGGTATATGTTTGTAAATCCTATGTACCACTAGGTATTTATAAGTGAACATGTAGATCAAATGGAAAAGCAGAGAGAAAAGAAAGATGAGTAAAACTCTTTAAATTGAAAAAAATAATCCACCTAGCCGGGTGTGGTGGCACACACCTTTAATCCCAGCACTCGGGAGGCAGAGGTATGAGGATCACCATGAGTTTGAGGCTACACTGAGACTACATAGTCAATTGCAGGTCAGCCTGAGCTAACGTGAAACCCTATCTCAAAGCACCAAGAAAACAAAAAAAAATCACCCAATGAAAATTGATTGAAGTATATTTCACAAAACCTTATTAATTTTGCCCCCTATCTTATTAGATCTATTGTGTAATGAAGAGCTATGGTAATTATTTCTACCACCTGCATCTAGTAAAATTAAATGTGAAATTTCTGATAGGTACAAAGGACCATTTATTAAAAATGATCTTTTATTTCCTACCAGCTACTCAAATCTCATAAATTAAAAATTCTCTGCTATGAAATTAACTGCCATCCTTCTTCATAAGTATATATAATAAGAATGGCAGCTTCTATGAGATCAAATAAATGGGTTTGTTTAGATTTAGAGCTTGGATTATATCCAATTAAGTATACCATGCTAACACATTGTGATTTACTATCTCTTTGGTTGTTTACTGTAGTTGACTCATCTTAACCTCAATTTAATTCAGAAAATTGTATGAAAATAAGTTTAGTCTAATAGCATGTCATACATTGATACATAATGATGTAGTCAGAATTATAATGAAGCTCTTGGTAAAGGTGTGGCTTGTTATGATTAGTGATATATGCCTCGAAGAAGTTATAAAATATGAATCATCTTAAGAAAATAGACAATATATGATAATGATGTTGAACTACATGGACCACTTCCAATGTTTTCTAACAGAGGATTATAGAAAGCAGAATTTTATTGTCTGTTGGAAGATGTAAGTTGATAATTAGGAGTCCAGATAGACTCATATTGTCAGAAAAAATTATGGAAGAATATATTTAATTACTTGAAGTGAGAAGATGAAGGGAAAACAAGTGTTTTGAACATGGTGTGATAATAGTATATATGAGGAATCCATTGATTAAAAATTTATTAATGGGGTTGGAGAGGTTTTTTACTGGCTAAGGTGCTTGATTGTAAAACCTTAAACAGGGGTGTAATTCCCCAGTACCCACATAAAGACAGATGCACAAAATGGTACATGCATTTGGAGTTTGTTTTCAGTGGCAAGAGGCCCTCACACACACATTATCCATCCCTCTCTCTCCAAATAAATAATAAATATTTTTAAAGGAATATATTAAAAATCTTATGCAAACAGCTTAATCAAGTCTGGCATCTTATTGTGCAAACAGTGGTTGTGATGTGCAAGACTTAAGGTGACCACAGTGTGACACACAAGCAAAAAATATCTAGATAATTACCTTTCAATGAGTGTAAAAATATCTTGGTCTGGCTGTATAAGGCTATAATCACAGCTTCTAGTAAGGCAGAACAAGGAGGGTTGAAAGCAAGCCCAAGACCTGCCTGTACTACAGAGTAACTTCAATGTCAGCCTGTGCAACATAATAAGACCTTTTCTCAAAAGAATAAGTTAAATATGGATGGCGATAGAGGTGTTTGCTAGAATGCCTGAATGTACAACAAACCTATTAAATTCCTGGTACCATCTCCACAAGGACGCACAGATCCTGTCATACAAGCATAACCGAAATAAAATAGCATTTTGAGGCCAAAGGTTGGAGGGAGGATTTCTTTTTTACAATTAATTTATTTTTTATTAACAACTTCCATGATTGTAAGCAATATCCCATGGTAATGACCTCCCACACACCACTTTTCCCTTTTAAATTCCACTTTCCATCACATTCCCTCCCCCTTTCAATCAGTCTCTCTTTTATTTTGATGTCATGATCTTTTTCTTCCTATTATGATGGTCTTGTGTAGGTAGTGTCAGGCACCGTGAGGCCATGGATATCCAGGTCATTTTGTGTCTGGAGCAGCACATTGTAAAGAGTCTTTGGCTCTTTCTACCACTTGTTCCACAATGGACCCTGAGCCTTGGAAGGTATGATAGAGATATTGCAGTGCTGAGAACTTCTGTCACTTCTTCCCACTGCCATGATGCCTTCTGAGTCATACCAAAATCACTGCCATCTGAAAAGAGAAGATTCTCTACCAAAAGTGAGAGTAGCATTAATATATGGGTATGAACATTAAGAGAAGTGCTTACTTGGCAGTTTGATAAGCATAGTATATACATTTAGCCAGACAGCAGCAGAAGTTTCACCCCATAGGGCTCATGGCTACCTCTGTTGTAGGTTGTTAGTATCAGGGATGTATTCCTTCCCATGGAGTGGGCCTCCAGTCTAATTAGAGGGCAATTGGTTTCCACCATGACAGATGTGCCACTATTGCATCCATTGGCTCATTTGGCCTGGAAGACAGATATAAGGCTTGCAGTGTTCACTGTTGAGTATCTTCACTCTTGATTTCTCTCTCTAGAAGGAGTAATGAAGATTTATAGACACATAAGTTTTTTTCATCTGGGTTAATCTAAACTGTGTACAACTAAAGAACAGGCAAGTGCTTTATCAAATGAAAGGATTAATAATATCAGTAGTAAAACTACTGTAGGAAAATTTATGCCCACTAATACTATTTTATTGTCTGGATATCATGGTGATGTACCAAGGAAGCACTTTACCCACTGAGACATATCCCTAGCCAATGAAAAAAAATATTTCTAAAAATGGCACAAGCTGCTCAGAAAATTGAAAAGTACAGTTAAAGGTAATAGTCAGAGGCATGGCTAAAACATAACAAAGAACTATATTACTTAGGGCGAGGAGATGACTCAGTGGATAAGGTGATTATCTTCCTAGAACTGAGTTCAGAGTACTAGTAACTACATAAATATACCAGATGTGGGGCTGAAGAGATGGCTCAGCAGTTAAGACACATGTTTCAAAGCCCCAACATAAAGCCAGATGCAAAACGTGGCACATACATCTGGAGATCATTTGAAGCAGCTTGAGGCCCAAGCATGCACAGTCTCTCTTTCTTCTCTCTATTTCTCTCTGCCTGAAAATGATTAAATAAAACTAAATATTTTTTTTAAAAAATGTCAGATGTGGTGGCACAGGTTTATAACACCAGCACAGAGGAGGCAGAAACAGTAATATCCCTGGAGCTCACTGCCTAGCCAGTCTAGCCTAACTTGTAAGTTTCTGTCCAATGAAAGAGCCTGTTTCATAAATGATGATTTATTTTACTTTATTTTAATATTTTATTTTTTATTATTAGAAACAGACATATTTTGTATGTAAACATCACATGATGGTACCATCTTCCCCCCCTCCACTTTTCTGAAGAGGCCTTCCTCATTGGGGATGCAAGCCAACCCCATGGAGATTGTGGATCATGCATTATGGGAGCAGCAGTCAGTTATGGGGAAGGGGCAATGTCTATGCAAAATGTCCCAACCTGTGGCTCTCACAATCTTTCTGCCCGCTCATCCACAAGATTCCCTGAGCCATGCTGGGAACAGTTGCACCACTTTGTCTGTTGTTCTAGTGAATGGTTCACAGAAGGCCACATTCACCTCAGCAATGGAACCCTCCAACATTATTTTTTTATTTTATTTTTTTATTTATTTATTTGATAGAGAGAAAGAGGGAGAGAGAGAGGGAGAGAACGGGCATGCCAGGGCCTCCAGCCACTGCAAATGAACTCTAGACACATGTGCCCCCTTGTGTATCTGGCTAAGTTGGGTCCTAGGGAAATCGAACCTGGGTCCTTTGGCTCTTATGGCAAAACACAACCTCTAAGCCATCCAGCTAGCCCCAACATTGTTTTAATTGGTGTTAATGTGGTATTGTTGTCTGTATGCCTTAACTTATAACAATGAATGTTCAAGTCATACAACACATATTATTTATAATTCACGTGATTATTAAAATAGTTATGTTAAAATCTACTTATTTTTTTTAATTTTTTTATTAACAACTTCCATGATTATAAAAAATATTCCATGGTAATGCCCTCCCTCCCCCGCTTTCCCCTTTGAAACTCCATTCTCCATCATATCCCCTCCCCCTCTCAATCAGTCTCTCTTATTGTGATGTCATGATCTTTTCCTCCTCTTATGATGGTCTTGTGTAGGTAGTGTCAGGCACTGTGAGGTCATGGATATCCAGGCCATTTTATGTCCGGAGGAGCACGCTGTAAGGAGTCCTACCCTTCCTTTGGCTCTTACATTCTTTCTGCCACCTCTTCTGCAACGGATCCTGAGCCTTGGAAGTTGAGATAGAGATATTGCAGTACTGAGCACTCCTGTCTGTTCTCTACAGCACCATGATGCCGGCGGGTCCCTGTCATCTGAAGAGAGAAGTTTCTCTACCAAAAGTGAGAGTGGCATTAATATATGGGTATGAACATTAAGAGAAGTGCTTACTGGGCAGTTTGATAAGCATAGTATATACATTTAGCCAGAGAGTAGCAGATGTTACATGCCTAGGGCTCATGATTACCTATTTATAACTCTACAGCTCTGATTTTGGTGGAGGTAGACAAGATCTGCCTCTGTAGACTAGGCTGGCCCTAATCTCACTATGTAACCTAATTTGGACTCAAATTTGAGCCAATCCTCCTGCCTTCTGAGTTCTACGTTGAATGTAGCATGAATTTGCCCCAACACAAAATTGTGAACGTAATTAAAGCACTCCACGTTTTTTTTAAACTCAATTGTACACTTCTCCAGCATGATCTTTGTATAAAATAAGATGGTGTCATGGTGTCAAAAGGTTAGACATACCTGACTTCATTTGTTCTATATTTCATTTGATTTCTCCTCTTGTTCGACCTCCTTTGGTTTTAGTTAATTATGTTTCATTTCCTCTCCTTTTTAGCATATCAATTATATTTTTAGTAAACTTTTTAGTTGGTGGTGAAGTTTTTAAACATTTAATTAATTTATTTGCAAATGGAGGGAAAGAGAGTGAGCGAGAGAGTGCAGAGCCTCAAACCACTGCAAATAAACTCCTGATACATGTGCCACTTTTTACAACTGGCTTGACCTGGGTACTGGGGAATCAAACCCAGGTCATTAGGCTCTGCAAGCAAGTGCCTTAACCACTGAACAATTTCTCCACCCCGGATAATGAGGTTTTGAAATACATTTTAATCCAATCAAAATGTACTTTCTGATAACATTGTATTGTTCTATCAAATTCTGGTATTTTATCACAATATTCTCATTCTTCCAGTAAAATACTAACATAGTGCACTTCTCTCCTAAATGGGTATTAACATTATTTTAAATAACATTTAAGAAAAATTAAGAATTTTATTTGTTTTATTTTACTTTTATTAATTCCATATTCAATGATGTTTCTTCAGATAGAAACATGTTTCTGACTACTTCATTTTATTTCTCCCTTAGCAAACTGCACTCAACATTTATTTTTGCTGTGAGGAAATGCACTGTTTTGTTTGTCAGATTGCTCATGATTTTCAAGTATACTTTCCCTGGAGAATTAATCTATTGTCCTCTTGTTTGCCTATGATTTGACAAGAGTTTAGTGTATTATATCTTTTTTTCCCTCCACTACAGGTGAAGCTCAAAATATCTCCACACTTCAGAGCAGTTATCCACATGATTTCCTTTTTATCAGTGCTTTTCTAAATTTTAACATGATAAACTTATGTGTACTATTTTGATAAGCTTTCTGTATACACTATTCTTCCTGGGTTTCTAGTTTATTTATTTTTTTTCCTTATTGTACTTTTGATTGATTATTGTCCATTATCTTTCAAATGTTTACTTATTTCACCTTCTGTTTTCCTATGTAGTTTCATGGCTTAGTTTACAGCCTTTTTAAATGTATCCTCCAGTTTTAAGATGCACCATTGAGCTTCTTTGTTTTCTTCTTTGCATTTTAATTTGGAAAGTTTCTATGAATGTATTATTAAGCTCATTGGTATTATTTGTCCTGGACTTTTCCAGCCTATTGATTTATTGATACCCTAATTTTTGAAAGATTACATATACATATCCCTTACACTACAAGCATAACACACACACACACACACACACACACACACACATATATATATGTACATATATATATATATGTATATATATATATATATATTATAATTATATATATAATTTTTAAAATTAGGGTCCCACTTTAGCTTAGACTTTAGCTTATATATGTGTATATATATATATATATATATATATATATATATATATATATATATTATAATTATATATATAATTTTTAAAATTAGGGTCCCACTTTAGCTTAGACTGGCCTCAAACTCACACTAATCCTCCTACTTCTGCTTCCCTGAGTGCTGTGATTAAAGGTACATACCACCATGCCCAACTATCTGATCAAACTAAACTAAACTTCAAATCTTTTGCCTGGACATAAAGTGATGATAAAGAGATCATCATTCTGAACTCTAGAATTCAGGAAGAATTCTAGAAATAGGAGACAAATTATAGTTGTGTAAGGGATACGTAGGAAAATAATCAAGATTTCTTATGATTCAGTATCCTTCCAACCTATCACACTAACGCCCTTATATAACAGATGCTATTTCCTGTAACCTATGAGTCAGAAAGATGAACTCTCAATATCAGTTTATTTGCAGTTGGTCACCTACATATCAAGCAGACCTTTCAAGATGACAGATAGGAAGATAGTCCTGAGGAGCTACCATGCTGAGAGAACAGCAGGCTGCCCAAATCTCCTGGAACACCACTAACAAGAGACAAGCAACAGAATCAATATAATGCATAATGTGCACGGAGACATCTCTAAACTGATTGTGCCAGTTATACTCCAAGCACAGGCTAAACAAAGAAATGGAAGAATTTTCTATCAAACAGGAGACTGTTTCCTTAAACCAGGACATACAAGCTCTGAAGGGTTGTAGAACTATTTCAGTAACTGCTTTAAATATTCTTGTCTACTGTTATGCCTTTTGCTCCAGGTACATGGTACTAGTCTTCATTTTCTCCAGACAGATTCTCTGAAGCTTCCTCTAGAAGATGAGCTTTTAAAAGCATTGACCTGACATAGAGCTGAATCGTGGATATGTCATTTACTGGCAAGCACTTTTCTCTGTTGGTGGGGGAAAGTTTAAGATCACTGGCCTTGTAAATATTGGCAGGATTATTTGTGTAGAGGGGGTTGTGAAGTTTAGAATGGAGCATGATTATCATGATTGTGATAATTCTGGAAACCTTTTCACTTTGGTCATCATTTTGACTGATAACACCTAAACTACAAATCAAATAGTAGAAAGATAAATTCTTTGCCAGAGACATATCTCAATCATGCCAGTAAAGTCGATACTTGGTTTTATGAAAGGAGGTTTTTGAAAGAAAACTTTTTACCTGCTCAAATCCCACTGGGAACTCACTTGATTTTTTTAAAATGTAAGAAAATAGACATTACCATTTTAAAAAGGCATGATTTTGGAAATTATACTTTTCAGTCTTCATTTTAAGTAAATAATGATAACATTGTTTGGGTGAACACATTTCAGAGCTGAAAAGTTTCAGATGTTCAATTAGTCCTATTTATTTGTGTAAACACAGTATTTAATATTAATTATATCTGTACTATATAATTTTCAATATTAAAACTGCAGGTTTCTGTAAAACTATCATTCTAAATTAGTGGCTAGGAGGAGAATTGTGTTCTTATTGCATTCAATCTTAGTATATAAGGTCACACACACATCAAGTTTGTTGAGAATTATTGTGTCTCTTATGACGTAGGGACTATTGGTTACAGCTTGATTCTTTTAAATTCAATGTGTAAAATGAGTTAACTTTGAAAACCCTTGTGGAATTCTTATGTGATTATAGGAATTACAATGAAATTCTTAAATGACACAACATTATATTTCTTCTGAATAATGAACATGTTTCACATTTTATTGGTATCAAGATTCAGTTGAGGGCTGGAGAGATGGCTTAGTGGTTGAGGCGTTTGCCTGTGAAACCTAAGAACCCAGGTTCTATTTTCCTGGTCCCAAGTTAGCCAGATGTATATCATGGAACAAGCATCTAGAGTTCGTTTGCAGTGGCTGGAGGCCCTCACAAGACCATTCTCTCTCTCTCCCTCTGTCTCTCTGTATGTAATAATCCAGGGCACCATTCTACTACATCTGTGCCAATCTGTGAGTTGCAGGTAAAACTTTTCTCCAGTAAATTTGGACATGAGATTATATTATAGAAAATCAACTGAACAACCCCCATAATATAAAAACACCACCTGTGTGTGGTTTATATGTCAATGTGAAAATGAAAAAAAACATCTTTAAATGGTATATATATTAGGCTGGGAATGTAGCTTAGTGAGAATAGTTAATTCTATCTCCAACATCACAGAATGAAAGAAAAGAAGAAAGAGGGCTGGAGAGATGTTAAGCGCGTGCCTGTGAAGCCTAAGTACCTGGGTTTGAGGCTCGATTTCCTGGGACCCACGTTAGCTAGGTGCACAAGGGGGCACAAGAATTTGGAGTTCTTTTCCAGTGGCTAGAGTCCCTGGCAAAGCCATTCTCTCTCTCTCTCTCTCTCTCTCTCTCTCTCTCTCTCTCTCTCTCTCTCTCTTTCTTCATTCTCAAATAAATAAAAAATAATAATAAAATAATTGCTAAGAAGGAATGAAAAAAATGAAATGAAATACATAAAGGAACAAAGAAAGGAAGAAAAGGACAGGAAAATGAAGGAGGAAGTAAGGGTGAAGAAGGAAGGAAGAAAGCAAGGAACACAGGAAGGAAGGAAGGAGGAAAAAGAGGGAAGGGAAGGAAAGAGAGAGGGAGGGAAGAAGGGAGAAAAGATGGAAGGAAGAACAGAAGTCTCAGAAAAATGGAAACCCATGACTCTTAGTATCCTTTATTTAAAATCTTTTAGACAATATTTCTGTGCCAAGAAATTCAAAACTTCTTTGTGTGTGTTTCTTTCCTATGTACACAAGTTACAGTCTGGAGAAATTAATTCTTCTTGCTAGGTTTTTAATACTGTCTTCTCATACTGAAAGATATTTAGGAAGTGTATACTATAACTAAAAATGTCCTGTAGGATATATTGTAAAATTCGCAGTAGGTACCTAAGCCTGTGTATTCCAATAGACTACAACAAGTACATTTACAGTTAGAATAGACTAAATTGAAGTTAATACAGAAACATGTATTTATGAAGTTGAAATATTTATAATAAAGGTAGTAACACATCACTGACAAAAGCTATATTACAAACCCATTCCAACAGGCCAGAGGCCAGGCAGTACATACTTGAAGTCTGAACAATGAGAAGGCAGAGGAGAGTATAGAAATTTCAAGGCTTGCCTGGCTATGGGAGTTTGACTCAAAAAAAAAAAAAAAAAAAAAAAAAAGAAGAAGAAAAAATAGGGGATAAGAAAAGGCCCATCCACTGAAGGAGTGAATAAAATAATCTTTGTGAAATGTAATAAGGTAGTATAAGAGTCTTGTTCAAGAAACATAGGATGCAAAGTTACTTGTTAAGGATATCTCCAGAAGCAAAAGTAAATAATTACCATGTTTATATATTCATTAAAAGTTGCATGCATAATAATGAAAACTGCATGCATATTTTTATCTATAACAAAGAAAAAGACAAAATTAGATTTTCTTTAATTAAAATTTTTATTCCTTAATTTTTCTTGTTCTGAATTAGGAAGCTTTGCTCTATTTTGCCATTGGAATTAATATATAAATGTAGTAATGTATATTCTATGTTTGAAATAAAAATCCATTTAACAGAATTAGCATACTATATCAGAGTATAATCTATACTATAGTTTATAAAGTGAAGCCTTCTCAAAATTTGCTGGTATATTCTCACTATAAAAGTGAAACATTAAATATGTAAAAAGTGTATGTAAGTTTTAAGCCATGATTTTATTTTCCCAACTGAAGAATTTATTTACTTGTAGAATCAGGGGACTTTGTCAAAACATAGCATTATCATATATATATATGATATATATATGATATATATATGATATTGAGATATATATATATATATATATATATATATATATATATATATAGAGAGAGAGAGAGAGAGAGAGAGAGAGAGAGAGAGAGAGAGAGGGATTCTAGAGAAAGCCTGTGTGTTAATGCATCCTTGGCCCTACCTTACAAAAGAAGAAATATCTTTGTGGTGATGTTGTGGCTGATTTCATGGTGAAGACATAGTTGCACAGTAATACTGATGTATATCATGATATTCTGATGTTATGTCATTTAATGCCTGACCCAGTCTTCTTATTATTCAAATAGGAAAAGAAAAGAAGTGAATCTTGAAATGTATACATTAACCAAAGTTTTTTTTTTTCCTGTAAACAAAATCCATTTAAGATTTTCTACTTTGTAAGCATTTCAACCCAGAGAAGTACAAAAATACAAAACCACTGAGAAAATTCTAGGCAGAAAGATCAAGAAAGCTAGTGTTTTGAGTTCATAAAGTCAGAACATTGTGATGGAATGGAACCATTACTGGATTATTTTGCACCAAATCATGGAGGAACTGGTGTGGAAGCTATCCCAAACTTCACATCTACCATCTGAAATTACTTACTTATTCTCCTCTACTCCCAGCAAACTTCACATGTTAATTGGTCATAGATATCCTGGATTATACAGAAAATTGGCTGGAAAAACGTAACCATTGGTTTTCCTGCAGTACCAAGGCAAATACAATTAGCATGATGATGCTAAATTGACAATAGACATCATTTAAGCCAGCACAAGCTGGTTAGTGACACTTGAAACTGACAAGTGACAAAAGACTTTAGTGAAGCATATTGAAAGAAAAATAATTGGAGTCTTCCTATCAAACAAGTAAAGTATAGAATATTTGAGACTTTTTTACCTATTTGAAAACTATATAAAAGTTATTCCCCTGAGTTTAATTGTGTGTGTGTGTGTGTGTGTGTGTGTGTGTGTGCAACTATAAAACTTGGATAGGCTTAATTTTAGTTTCTTTTTATTTGTAGGGAGATTTTATGAGTATGTTCAATATTAGACTTATTCCTGGAATACTATTTATGCATTTATTTCTATTATTCAAGAAAAGGCCTAACAATATAGCCAAAACTGACTTGACAATTTGAGCCAGAGATTGTGGTATCATTAGTGTCCAACTTTATTCCTCTTATTTCACTGGACCATCCCCTGTTTATCTTTCCCACATTTTGTGATGATGCTTTGTGATGATATGGAATTGCAAGCAAGAAAAGATCCCTCAAACAGCACCACATAATGCCAATTTAGGCTCTCCTGTACAAAAAAATGTCATTGTAGTTTCATAGTTTCTTGTCTATACTTTCCACAAAGCCATACAATTTGATATTAGGTCAAATTTCAAATTATCTGTTAGACTGTGTGAGAAAACCGTGCTCACATTTTGGTTTTGTGCAGCCCATGAGCCAGCAATGTTTATTTTTATTTTTATTTTAAACTTTTGTTGTTTCAAATGGCTGTGGAAGCAAAAAAAAAAAAAAAAATTTAAGGAATAAGTGATGCATATTGGATGTGGCTTACAAATCTTAAAATATTTATCTGACCTGTAACTACAAGAAGTTATTGACCCATTGAGATGGTTATGCAATATGAGCAAATGTCTTATTCCTGATATATCTATTTGACTATTGCAACTTATTCCTGTATCACTCTTCTCCTGAAACATTTCTTTCCATCTACTCTCCTATGTCAAGCTTTTCCCTTTTATTTAGTGGGAAGATGTTGGCAAGGAAGATTTTGTGAATGTAGGAGAAAGAGCACATGTGGGAGAGGTTAATGAAAAGAGATGAGATGAAAATTATCCACAATGTTAAAGGATCTAAGAACCAAATGGCCATTAAAGAATACTCTGTTCAACTGCTTTTTTATAAAAAAAATTAATTAATGCAATGAAAAGGGTGGCCTAAAGTAATAATACTATGGTATGGCATTACAACTTTCCCCTTGTACACGTTCCATTAGCTCCTGTGTCTTTCATGTTTTTAACAGTCATATATTTAGGAGCTGTATTTGTGCCAGGACCATCCAAGTCTAGCCTTTTCAACTGGGACTTTCTGAGAAGCTCATACTTACTTCTGAAAACAGTGATCAAGATTTTCTTTAAAGAAATTTTCCTTTTCAACGTGCTATCTTTTCTTCAACCTATCTCAGGAATTCTCTTAAAATTTCCTTGGCCCTTTAATGGTGTGGAGTTTTAAATGTAAAATGTCTGTAATAGTTTCACATATTCAAGTACATAATCTCCGGTTGGTGGTACTTCTTTGGTAGTTTATGGAGCCTTTCGCATTTGGAGCAGTTTGGAGGAAATGTGTCACTGAGGACGGGCCATAGAATGGGATTACCTACCCCTCCTTGGTGCTTATGAACTTTTATCTATTTCTTCCTTATCCAGTTAGGCATTCCTGCTCTAGATGTATCCACTACTCTTCACTATATTTCACCCTTTCTGTCTCTCTCTCAGTCTCCCTTGGCCCCTCTTGCTCTCTTTCCCTGATGAGTGCACACCTATTCTTACTCTTCCTCATTTTACTCTGTATCGCTTTCCTTTGCTCTCTCCCTCTTTCTTTCTTCTTATCCTTTCTCTCTCTCTCTTTCTTCTTCTTCTTCTTCTTCTTCTTCTCCTCCTCCTCCTCCTCCTCCTCCTCCTCCTCCTCCTCCTTCTTCTTCTTCCTCTTCTCTCTTTTTCTCTCTCTCTCTCATTACAATGAAGTCTTAAATGTTACTTCCTCCTGCTACTGTGAAGATGTGATGCCATTTGGTTTTTGCAATTACCATGGTGGAATAGTCCCCTAGACATGAAGTCCCAAATAGTCAATAGCATTATGAGAGACTCTATCTCCTCCTCATTTTAAGATGGTAAGGTTCCCTGCATTGCCTGCTTCACCTCAGGGTTCCATCCTCAGTCTTCAAAGTGCTTAACTCCAAATTTTGCTCCTGTTATCACAGAAAATTTTCTAACATTGATCTTTTTGTTTCACTATTAAAAAGATATGTGATTATATTATATATATAAGAATCATCCAAATCAAGCTCTCCACCTCAAGTTCTTCAGCTTAATCACATAAGTAAAGTTTCTTCTCTTGTTTAAGGTAATAATTTCATAGGTTATGAATATTAGAATGGGGCTACCATTAGAACCTTTATTCTACTTATTCTTCATGAATGTCCTGCATTTGGCTTCAGCTGTCTTTATTATTTTATTCAAGCCATTTACATTGGCATCTCTTGCTTTAAATACAATACACACACACACACACACACACACAATCTAAAAACATGTCTTAATTTTAAATGTTATCCTCTGTCATATCCAACTTGTTTTTGCAAAACTAATTAAACTGATGCTTATGTGTACTTAACATCACATCTTTTAAGCTCTTACTGTCACTTGAGTAGAGTTTAGAATAAATGTCTTCAATGTCAAATGTCATTATCTGGACCGTGTCACCATATAAATAATCCAAATAAGTAGCCTAAACTCCCTGTCCAACATTATCTCTAAGTGTTCTCCTTGAATCTGTCTCCTTATTACACAATTCTTTTTAGCCACTATATTTTTTTCATGGTGATTCAAATGTATTTGTTATCTCTTCTAAATTTTAGTCATATTTAAAGGCAATATATCAACAGTCTTCATCAACTTAACAATTTTCTATGTCAAAACTCATACATATTCTTCACTTATTTTTATTTATTTACCTTTCACTTTTATGAGAGAGATAGAGAGATAGAAAGTGAGAAAGAATTGGCATGCAATGGCATCCAGCCACTGAAATTGAACTCCAGATGCTTGCACCACCTTGTGCATTTGGTTAACCTGGGATCTAGAGAGTTCAATATGAGTTCCTAGGCTTTGCTGGCAAGCACCTTAACCAGTAAGCCATCTCTATAGCCCTCCTTAACTCATTTTAAATATCATCTTTCCACTATACCATTTTGTTGTTTATTTTCTGCTTGTCATTTTCCCTTGCTTTGAGTTTTATATAACTTTACAGAATCCTATTTCTGTTAACAAGTGTATAAAAGAACACACACCATCAATATTTATGTGTCTCCCAAGTCAAATCTTGATGTTTTGTACATACAAGTAATCAATAATGACATTATTGACCTTGACATATTATTATATGATATATCAATACATTATGTAAAATACACTCTTCATGAGAACAATGATTTAAAACAGTGGCTGAAAACTTCATTGGCTAACCGCACTACACCTAAAATCGTTCTCCTGAAATTTTTAAAATTTATTTTTATTAGTATGTAAACAACACATGTTGGTACCAGACTTTCCCACATCTCTGCCTCTTTTGGGAACAGGACCTCCTCATTGGGGATGCAAGTCAACCCCATGGGGATTGTGGGTCATGTATTGTGGGGGCAGTAGTTAGTTATGGGGAAGAGGCAATGTCTCTGAGCTTAATGTCCCAACTTAACTTGAATATTTGTTTTATCTGATTTTAGGAATCACTTTCTCTAAATTATGTAACTGTAGTATATTTTTCAAAATATATTTCCTACATTTCTGTTTTCATGAATTGCATTCATATTGACAGAGAATATAGTCAAATAGCGGGTAATATTTTGTCTGTATATACCTATATGATTTTACTTTCTGTAAAAGTATACATAAAGCAGTATATTTTGTTGTCATATGCCAGTAACACCATAATAATATGTAAGTTTTATTTGCCTCCTTGGATGTTGGCTTGCCTTTCAAATTGTTTTTAAACCCTATAATCTCTATTCTATGAGAATACAGGTTCTTATTTTTGTGATTTAAGGACATAAACTGTACTTATGAAAATATATTAAGGCAGGATATGCTAGAACAGAAACATAGGGTCATTGAATCAACTTTTCAGTGGGATGCATCAGTTAGCATTGAAACCATCACTGTTTTTGTCCCTAGATATTATATCACTATGGTAGGCATGACAAATTTAGTCATCGTAGTATTGTAGTCCAGCTATTTTCTCTGTTATGATAGCACTGAACTCAAGAGAGATAAAACTGAGGCAATTTCTATGAAGAGTTTCTTTGCATGTTTACATGGTTTGAGACTCATCCCATTTACATGAAGTAGAAATGTGTTCTTAAATATACTGAGAAGATAATTAATTGTCTATAGGTTTTGGCAATGAACAGTGCAGATAATTAAATCAAAATTTTTTGAACGTAGGCAGTTTTCATATTGGCAGTTGAAGTTGCTATTTGTGCAAAGTACACAATTCATTAATTAGTGCACTTTCTGACATATTTTATGAACCATATTTTCATGGTAGTAGAAATTAATATGAAGTATAAATATTGTCTGTCTTCTGTTATATATTTTCATTGAAACTACCTCCATTTAAATTCCGAAATATTTATATTGTCTAAAAATCTGGTCTAATCTCACTTTCAATTAGGTTTATCAGCTGAAAGTGAAAGAACTCTCCACAAGGAAAGCTGTTTTTTTTTTGTTTGTTTGTTTGTTTTAGTCACATTGAATATGAAATAAGTAAAACATTTAAGTAGGCTTTAAAAAGGTTTTGCGTTCACTTGTTAATTTTCACTCTATATTATATCCCCATGTGTGTTATCATTTTTTTCTGGAATTTGCACAATGAAATTATACCATTAACTACAATAGCTTAGAAGATGAATTATGCGGTAGCTAATTCTACATTTAATTATTTTTTGCTGTCAGTAGTACGGATTTTTTTAAAATAAATTTGTTAGATCTTCCAGAAAAGATAATGATAGAGATGTAATTAAGATGTAGGTTGTTTTTTACTCCTAATAATACTGAATAGCTTTAACATTAGTAGATCTTCTGTTCACTCAATTAAGAGATTATTTTAAAGAACCATGCACGTTTTAGTGCTTTAAAATTCTAATACCTGTTAAAATATATTTTTTTCTTCTGATGCATTGCCTCAAATTTTGCTTCATAGTAACTCTTGAAGTGCTCATTGGTACAGTTTATATATATAATCAGTTTTTTATATAATCAGTTTTATATTCAATTTTTGATTTGTATTTCCAGATTAATAAATTTAGTAATGCTGATCATTTTACTACTTTCACGGTTGGTCACCTTAACCTAAACTAATAAATTTAACATTCACATTAGTCTTTGTACATCGCTAGCCAATGGATTCATAGAAAAAGTAGACCTATGGGCTGGAGAGATGGCTTAGCAGTTAAGTGCTTGCCTGTGAAGCCTAAGGACCCCGGTTAGAGGCTTGATTCCCCAGGATTCACATAAGCCAGGTGCACAAAGTTTTACATGCACCTGGAATTTGTTTGCCGTAGCTGTGGGCCCTGGTGCACCCATTGTCTAACTAGCTGCTTCTTTCTTGCTCTGTCTCTCTCAAATGAATAAACAGAATATCCTCTGAAAAAAAAACTAGACCTAAGTCAAAATTTACTCTGAAGATATGAAATGTGAATAAGCATTACAACTTTTATCTATTTTTAAAAAATTTATTATATTGTATTTGTTTGTATGATATATATAAAGAGAGCCAGAGAAAAATAGGCAGACATAAACATGGTGAATACACCAGGCTCTCCTGCCACCACAAACAGTACACATGCACAACTTTGCACATCTGGATTTATGTGGGCACTGGATAATGGAAACCAGATCGTTGGGCCTTCAGGCTTGGGAAGCAAGCAAACAACTTTAACCACTATCTCCCCAGCCCCACATGACAACTTTTATAACTAGTACTTTTTTGTTACATATTTATTTATTTAGTATGTTGTTGGGCATGTTGGGCAACTTTGAGGTGCTTGTGTTGCACTTTTTATTTTTTTAATTTTTATTAACATTTTCCATGATTATAAAAAATATCCCATGGTAATTCCCCCCTCCCCCTGACACTTTCCCCTTTGAAATTCCATTCTCCATCTGTTGCACTTTTTTTGAGACACAGTCTCTTACTGTTACAAATGACCTATCAGACTGAATATATCAGATTGGTTGGACTATGGCTTCACATTTTCCTACCTCCATGTCCCATTATTGTAGGCAAGTTGGTATTGCAGATGTATCTACCACGTTATATCTGTTTTCATGTGGGTGCTAGAAAATTGAACCTGAGCCAGAAGGCTTTTTGTAAAATGGCACTTTATTATTGTTTTTATTAACATTAGGCACCTTATTATTGCTTTTATTGTTGTTGTTATTATTATTATTTGGCCTTTGGAAGCAAATTTGCACTCTAGCCTAGGCTGAACTAGAATTTACCGTGTAGTCCAGGTGAGCCTCAAACTCACAGTGATAGTCCTATCTTAGCCTCCAAATGCATGAGCCACCACACCAGGCTTTCAGTCAAGCATTGTATCATATTCTCGGATACTTGGAACTACCATTTACAAAATTGAGGGTAGATGTGTATTGAAGTCATGCATGTTTGTTAATATGCATGTGGGTGCTCCTGTGGGCATGTGCACATATGCATGTGTTTGTGCTGATGGGATCAGAGATCAACATCCACTGTCCTCAGCTCTTCTCCACTTTATTCAATGTCTCACAATGAACCCAGAGCTCACCATTTTGGATAGACTGCTAGCCAGCCAGCACCTAAAATGGATACCTATCTTTATAAGAATCAAATTCTCTCATAGTAAATTACTAACAAAGTATTTCTTAATTGTTAGTGATTCATCTTTATAATGCCAATTAATTATAAACACAAAACTTGTCAGCATTATAATGCAGCTTAAGACATAAAAAAGCATCTTTCTATGTGGTTAATGGCCATTATATATCTGCATTGGAAGAAAGACTTTTTAAAGGTATTATTTATTGCATATGTGTCAACTAGGATATTTTAAACACTGTTTTAATATATTCTGGATAAAATTCTGTCATTAATGTACACAATAAATATTTATTCTCAATCTATTTTAACGTTTTAATTGACAACTTCCATAATTATAGGCAATAAACTATGATAATTTTCTCCTCCCCCACTTTTCCCTTCACAACCCTATGCACCATCATATTCCTTCACCCTCAATTACTTTCTCTTTTATTTTGATATTATCATATTTTCCTCCATTTATGATGGTCTTGTGCATGTAGTACCAGGCACTGTGGGGTCATGGATATCCAGGCCAGTTTGTGTTTGGAAGAGTGCATTGTAAAGAGTCCTATCCTTCCTTTGGCTCTTACATTCTTTCCACCGCCTCTTCTGTAGTGGACCCTGAACCTTGGAAGGTGTGATAGACAGGTTTCAGGGATGAACATTCTTCTGTCACATCTTCTCAGTACTATGGTGCTTTTTGGGTCATCCCAGTGGTCACCACCATCTGACAAGAGAAGTTTCTCTAACCCAAAGTGAGACTAGTGTTAATATGTGGGAATGAACATTAAGAAAAGTGCTTAGAGGGTAGTTTTGGTGAACATAAAATACGCATTTAGCCAGACAACAGCAAGTGTCACTCCCTGAGGGCTCATGAACTCTATTTTTTCTAGGTTATCAGTACCAGCTATGTATTTCCTCCCATAAAGTGGTACTCCAGTCCAATAAGAGAGTGTTTGGTTTCCCCCATAATAGACATGCTACTATTACACCAGTGGGTTCACTTGGTGTGGCTGGACAAACTTTAGGCTTACACTGTCCACTGCTGTTTATCACTGCTTATGACCTTTCTCTCCCTTAGGGCTGCATGCAACATAGCTTTTTCCATCTTTCTGTCAGTTGGTCCACAGGGAGAAGTTTTTCAGCTCAGCTCTAATTTCTCAGTGACCTTGTACCCCAAGCATGTTAGGATCTTACCATCTATTCCTGGTTGGAAACCAAAAGCCACAGCAATAACAAGTAATGTTTGGGGAGCATCAGGGCATCAGGGGCCATCCTGGCCAACACTTCATTGCAAGGTTTACACCCCTGGCACTGGAATTTTTCCAGTAATAATCTATGGTTTTAGGGTGTGGTATTATCCCAAAAAGTAGGTTTACATATGACTTATTCATGACATCTTGTATTTTGATTATCACTCCTCCCACACTTACTTTACTCAATACCATCCCATGACCTCATTTAGTCCATTGCTTCCCCAGTAATCTCTTTCTCTATCCCTCCCTACCCCTCTCTCTTTCTCATATATCCCTCCCCTTAAGTCCTTTCATCTCCTCCAATGCTTATAGACTCTTTTGAGCTTATTGGCTTCTGTTAGTGATTTTTACTGTAGATCACATACAAGTATAAACATTTTTAGCTAGGATCCACATATGAGGGAGAACATGTGGCACTTGTGGCATTTGACTGTCTGTGTCTGGCTTACCTCACTCAGATCCATCCATTTTCTTGCAAATTTCATTTTTTCTTTCCTGGTGAATAGAACTCTATTGCACAAATGTACCACATGTTCATTATTCATCGTTTGTAGGACATCTAATCTGGTTCCATTTCCTAGATATTATGACTAGAGCTTCAAAAAAAAAAACATGGATTAGCAAGTATCTCTAAGGTAGGAAGTAGAGTCCTTATGATATATGCTTAGGAGTGGAATAGCTGGGTCATATGGTAAATTTATTTATAGCTGTCTCAGGAACTTCCACAAAGATTTCCACAATGGCTGTACCAGCTTACATTCCCAACAACAGTGTAGAGTGGTTCATCTTGTGCCACATCCTCACCAGCATTCATTGTCATTTGTTTTGTTGATGATAGCCATTCCAATAGGAGTGAGAAGGAATCTCAAAGTAGTTTTAACTAGCATTTTCCTGATGTAGAGCATGTTTTTACATGTTTGCAGGCCACCTATATTTCTTCTTTTGAGAATTCTTTACTGGGTTCCATATATAATTTGTAGTTGGGTTGTTTGATTTGTTAGTATTTAGTTTTTTGATTTCTTTGTATATGCTGGATATTAATCTTGTCAGTTGTATAGCTGGCAAAGATTTCTTCCCATTCTGCAGGTTGTCTCTTTTCTCTATTCACAGTGCCCTTTGCTATACAAAAGCTTTGTAATTTCATGAGATCCCATTGGTCGATTAGTGGTTTTATTTTCTGATAAACTGGGGTTATATTCAGTAATTCATTGCCAAGTGACTCTCTGCTCCCAAATATAACAGAAGAAAGTACAGGCACTACAAATCAGGAAACATCAAAAACAGTAAAATTCAACCCCAAAATACAGCTTATTTAAGAATAGTTAGGCCAACCCGGAGTACATTGATCAAATCCAACACATACTCCACCCTGACATGTAAAGTGCAATTAGGACTTCCAGTACCGCTTGTTTACTTGGATTTGGGACAGGTATTGACCCAGTGTAAGCAGGCCCTGTTACCTTTTGGGATGGCTTCTAGTCTCACATATGCTGAGTGCCTGTCTGTATCCTGCTTTGTTAGGCTTTGGGCATGGCTTTTGATTTCCCTTTTTCTTTGTGGTAGACTCTTAGAGTATATGAATACCATGTGAGCTCAATTTTTTTTTTGTTTTCTTTTGTCTGTTTTCTTGTTTTTGAATTGCATATTAGAAAATATTTCCTAATCCAGTATCTTCAGAATTTGCACTTATACTTTGATAGTATTAGTTTGTCTTTAAAATTTCTATCATATATTGTTAACTTGAGGTAGGGATACTAGTGCATTACTTACATGTGGATACTCAAATTTTCTACACCTCTTTTGTGAAGCTCCTTTTCTTTGCCACATTAAATTGTATTGTTGCCTAATCAAAAACCAGTTGATTGTAAATGTGAGAGTATACTTTAAGACCCTTAATATCATAATTCCATTTTTGGGGGTTTCAAGATAGGATCTCACTTTAGCTCAAGCTGACCTGAAATTCAATATGTAGTCTCATGGAGGCCTTGAATTAATCTATTTCAGCTTAAAGGATTTTCATACTTATTTATGGTCATGTCTATTAGTGGTCACACAGTTTATTAATTTTTTTTCTGAGTTAGGATTTCAGTATAGCTCAGGCTGTTCTGGAATTCACTGTGTAGTCCCTGGCTGACCTCAAACACACCAATCCTCCTACTTCTGCCTCCCAAATGCTGGGATTAAAGGCATGTGCCCTCATACCCAGCATTTGTTAAAATGATGAAGCATCCTTGAGTTTTTTCAGCTAGTTGTACACAAATAGTGAAATAGTAACAGTTACCTAGGAAAAAATTTAGTGAGTAGATCCAAACTAAGACTTTCCTCTTCATTGATTTTTTTTGTACTTTAAAAGAATGTTGCTTTTTAATGTTTTTATTAGTTATGTATACAGTGTATACAGCCATGTTGGTACCATCATTAGCCTCCTCCCTGTCCTCCCCCCTCTGAAGGGGTCCTCCTTGTTAGGGAATGTGGGTCGTACATTGTGGGGTTAGCCAGTAGTTATGGGGAAGAGACAACGTCTCTGTGCATAATGCCCCAAGATGATGACATAGAATCTGGGAGAGGAGGCTGAGAAGAGGGAAAGAGAAATTCCACAAAGCTTGATGTTCTTATTGAAACCCAGTCCATTGTCGAAAATTGAATGTGGTAATTTACTACACGTTGGGTAATTTTCAAACTTATTATATTAAAAAATTGATTTTAGCTGGGCGTGGTGGCGCACGCCTTTAATCCCAGCACTCGGGAGGCAGAGGTAGGAGGATCGCTGTGAGTTCAAGGCCACCCTGAGACACCATAGTGAATTCCAGGTCAGCCTGGGCTAGACTGAGACCTTACCTCGTAAAAGCAAAAAAAAAAAAAAATTGATTTTCATAATTTTATCAAAAGATCTTTCTATTTCATTGAGGCAAGGATTATGGGATTATTATATTTTGTATGTAATTCTTGTTTTTTTGATTTTTGATACTATCACTTTGTACCTTTTTTCAAAATGTGGCTTCCAGGGTTTAGAATATAATACTTTTTTATTTGTTATTTATTTTTTAATTTATTTTTATTACTTATGGACATGCTTAGTATGTAAACAACGCATTTGTACCATCCTTTCCCCCCTCACTGCCCCTTTTGTGAAGAGGCCTTCCTCCTTGGTGATGCAGGTCAACCCCATGGGGATTGTGGGCCTTGTGTATTGTGGGGGCAGCAGTCAGTTATGAGGGAGAGGCAATGGCTCTGTGTAAAATGTCCCAACTTGTGGTTGGAACAGTCTTTCTAGCCCCTCTTCCTCAAAATTCCCTGAGACACTTTGGGTGCATTTTAAGTCTCCTTCAATGATGGGCACTCTGGATCTCTGGTTTGGTAGGTCTTGAGTGTCCTTAGTGTCTATCTCCTTCATCTTTGTGCTGATATCAGATTCACTAAGAAAGCAGCACTCTTGCTTATTTACCCAATTCCTTTGTGGTTTCAGCTGGGGCAGGGTGAAGGGTGGTTTATCTCGTCAGGTCCAGCTTCTGTTCCACTCTGCCTCACCAAAACCCATTTAATACTTTTTAAAGCATAAATATATGTAGTTCCCCTAAACAATATTTTGAGAATCATTTAAGATATTTATTAATTAGGCTATAAAAAACTGTTTCTTTCCAAAATTAAACATCTGTTATTATTCAACAAAAGTAAACTAAAAATACTTGACCTAAAATGATCAAACAATTTTGACTAAACACCAGAAAAAAATATCAAATCCAAATTACTAAATATTTTGAAAATATAATCTTGTCACATTATGCTGCAGTTAAGTTGTCTTTATTTTGAAAGTACGTGGTAAAATTTGGGCTTTTTTTGCCTAATTCTTAAGTAAAGTACTAAAATTTACTTAAAAGTTATGGATATGCTAATGATAATTTAGTGTTAATGCATCTAGATCAATATCTATTCATTATAATTTTAACTATATGATTTTATATTGTGATTTGAATTTCACAAAGATTCGTATTTAATTGCCTTCCTTAGAGTCCCTATACAGCCCACAGAATACTGAGCATTTTCTCAGATATTCTGTATAATTATTGAAAGAAAAATGTCCTAATTTAATATCTATTTAATCATCTTTCAATTACACATTGGATTTGAAGAACTTATATGTATGTGAAGTATTTACTATAATGACTCTTTTGAAATTATTATATTGAGAAGTTTCTTCTCATGAACTGAAGTGGTATTAATTCCATTAGTTTATAAATATGCACATGTATGCATGATTCACACAATTTTACTTCATAAATATTATATTTTATTATAGTTTTGATAATTTTATGTGGGTATATAATGTATTTGACCATATTGGCCCCAACTGCCCCCTTTATCTTTGATTCACTCTTGCAGTACCCCATCATTGTCCCAACTTTGTCCCTCCAACTTTCATATTTACATGTTTTTCCCAGTGAGTAAAGTTAGGGTTATTTGTAAGAGCATGGTGGGGGGGGTGTTATTCCCTGGATTATGGATAACTTTCCAGTGGCTATACTGCTGACAAACATAACTCTGCGTTTTCCAGCAACCATAAACTGCCAAAAGCATTCTGGGAGCAGCAAGATCTCATGAGCCCATTCCCCTTCCATGACAGAAAGTTTCTTTACCTTGTGCAGGTTCTGTTGCGAGTTCGTGAGTGTCACAGAAGATGGTATTCCCCAGTCCTTTTCCCCATACTTTGGCTCTTATACTATTTATGTCCCCTTTTCCAATGTGATCTCTGAGCCTTGTTGGGGATGATCTGGGTCTCCTGTTTGGAGCTGAATAAACAATAGTCACTTATTTTTACCATTTTCACCATCTATGCATCTCTATATTGACTTCTTCCCACTGTATGATGAAACTTCTGTGCTTGGGGCTGAGAAGAGTACTAATTCATGAGTATAAGTATAAATATTTAGAAGGCAGCCTGACAACTGTCAAGCATGACAATAGTAATGAAGTTTCCATAAGACCTACCATTGTGGAGTTTTCTCAAAAAGGTAAAAATGGAATTACTATACAATCCAGTTATACCACCTCTGGGCATATATCCAAAGACTATCATACTACACTGTTACTGGCATACCCATATTAATTGCTGCTCTATTCACAATACCTAGGAAATGGAATCAGTCTAAATATCCACCAATAACTGATAAACGGATAATGAAGACATGGTACACAATGTTGTTTTATTCAACTTAAACATTAAGTTTTGAAATATGTGGGAAAATGGATGGAATTAGAAAATACTATAAAAGTGATCTAACCCAGGCTCAGTGAGGCAAATGCTAAATGTTCTCTAATATATGGATCACAATTCACATCTTAAACAAGTAATTGTTTTTCTACTGCTTTATACCTTTTCCTCATGCCTCTTTCATGCAACTTCTATACAGCAGAGGTAAGCTATGTTCTTATTTATTTATTTATTTATTTTTAATTTATTTAATTCAGTAGAGCTAAAGATAAAACCCAAAGACTCAATCATTCTGGCCAATTTTTCTACTCTTGAAGTACAAATCAAGTCCCTTTGTTTTGGTTTCTATTTCCATCACCTAACTTTACCTTCCTAGATTTTAATATAAGTGGAATTGTAGAGTATGTAATCTTTTACATCTTTTTTGTCAAAATAAATTTTCTAAATTAATTCATAACATATGTCAGCTTTTACTTTTTTTACTTATTGAGTTTTATTTCACATTTCTTTTTAAAAGTATTTATTTATTTATGAGGAAAGAAAGTAGGGGAGGGAGAGATAGAAAGAGAGAGAGAGAGAATAAATAATCATGGGCATATTAGGGACTTGTACCACTAAAAACAAACTCTAGATGAATGATCCACTTTGAGCAACTGGCATTAGCTGGGTACTGGGGTATCAAACAAACCAGGGCTTCCAGGCTTTACTGACCCATCACCTCATCCTTAAGTGTATCTTCTTGAAATGGACATTTTGCATAGGCAGCTTTAGATTAGGATGTATTATGAAGAAAATTATGACTATCCATTTTCAAATTGGTCTCAAGTGAAAATAGAATATCTTTTCATGACACTGCAAATTCTTAATAAATATATGACTATGTATCCCATTAACATATTTATACATTAACAACATGCACAAACATGCTTGCTGCATAAGTCATACTGCTAATAAGAATGATGACATTTTCAGCTTCACTTTGTGTTAAAATCTCTCATAAATACTTTACATTTGTTATCTCATGCACTTATTTTTAAATTTAATTTATTAGTTTTCTTTTCAGTAAATACAGGCAGTTTGGTACCATTATTTAGGCTCATCTGTGATCTACCCCTCCCATTAGACCCTTCTTGTTAATGAAAATGGGTCGTGCATTGTGGAGTTAGCCCCCAGTTATTGGTATGATAAATGTCTCTGCAAATCATGACCCAACATGTGACTCTGACATTCTTTCCACCCCCTCTTCCGCAAAATTTCCCTGAGCCGTGTTGGGTTCATTTTTGGTCTGCTTCTGTGCTGAGGTGTTGGGGGCCTCTGAGGCTCTGGCTCTCTGATTTGGTAGGAGTTGATTTTTCTCTGCGTTGATCTCCTTCCCCTTTGTGCTGGTATCAGGTTCACAGGAAAACATCACCCTTGCTTATTTCACCAGTTGTCCTTAGTTTCAGTTGGGCCCCTTTTGAGGTATGTTGGGGCAGCTCTCTTCTTGGGATCTGCATCTATCTGGAAAAGAGAAGCAGATTCTCCAATGGAGAGTAAGTTAGCACCCGGAGAATTGAGATAACACTTACTTTTTTGATAGACAGTATGATAGGTTTAGGCCCTCTTATACCCCGTGATTGATGGTAGCTTGATATTGTAGAGTGGGCTTGTGTTTGGGTATGGTTCTGACTTGTTTCCCAGCTCCAGCTATGGGTCTAGTACCACTGAGTGGATCAGTTAGCCAAATCAAGAGCAATTGATTCCTCACCATGGCTGTTTACCACTATTGCACTTGTGTGGGCATCACATCCGGTTATTTGTTGCTAATTAGGTTGAACAATGTGTTGCTTGGAGAGATCTTGGTCATTTCCCCCAGTCGCCTATGTAATGCCTTCTGGCACTAGACAGCTGACTGTCTGGGGACTGACTCTCTCCTGGCTTCCAGCCATGACATTCCATTTTACGCATCAGCTGCATAGGGAGTCTTCAGCAATAGGGTCTTACCACTGGCCTTTGGTGGGTCATCAAGTACTCTGACAGAAGTCTGTCATTGTTTTGGGAAGCCTTGTAGGTTTCTCTGATCAAAAGCTCATTGTGGATGGTAGGCCCAAGCTGGAAGTGGCGGTTACAGGTCAGTGTCCACTAAGAAATTGAGGAGAAACATAACTAATATACAAGAGCTAGAGAGGAGAGAGATAGAGGGGAGAGGGGGAGAAGGAAGGAGCGAAGATGTAAGAGATTTAGTTCAGTCTTGATCCTACCCTCTCCAGTGTCTTGTGGTTCAGGTGTTTCCTGTAAGGGTCTAGTGAAGGTTCAGCCATTTGGTCTGTCTTTCAGGAAGTAGAATTTTATGGTACCATTGCCGTTTGTGTCCGGATTACTGTTTTCCACCCTTTGATTCCCTCCCTGCCCTCCCATCCATCTTATTGTCTAGTCCATGAGGTGCTTGCTGGGTATATAAGGCATCTTGGGCAGATTCAGGTTAGGTGTTGTAGATGATTGAGACTATGTGTCAATTTGTTTTTCTGTGATTGGGTAAGTTCGCTGAGAATGATCTCTTTCAGGTTCAACCATTTTTCCTCAAATTTCTTTATGTCGTTTTTTCTTACTGCTGTATAGAATTCCATTGTGTAGATATACCACATCTTTGTTATCCATTCTTCTAATGTTGGACATCTGGGTTGATTCCAGCTTTTAGCTATTATGAACTGAGCTGCTACAAACATGGTTGAGCAAATCTCTCTGGCTTTTGGTTTGAAGGTTTTAGGGTAGATGCCCAGTAGTGGTATAACTGGGTCTGTTGGTATTTCTATAGTCAGCTTTTTCAGGAGTTTTCTAAGGTAAGGTCTCAGTCTAGCTCAGGCTGACCTGGAATTCACTATGCATTCTCAGGGTAGCCTTGAACTCTCGGCGATCCTCCTACCTCTGGGATTAAAGGCATGCGCCACCATGCCCGGCTTCATTCACTTCTAATAAAAATTTGCAAAGAACAAATTTTAACGGATAAATGGTTTGCCTAAGACAAAATTGCTATGGAATAGGCAATTAGTGATCTGACATCTAGAGCTTGTATATCCATACTATTTATGTATTATTTTTTTTTTTTTTGAGGTAGGGTTTCACTCTAGCTCAGACTGACCTGGAATTCACTATGTAGTCTCAGGGTGGCCTCAAACTCATGGTGATCCTCCTACCTCTGGCTCTTGATTTCTGGGATTACAGGTATGCACCACTACACTTGGACCTTATGACTGCTTTTAAAAATATTTTCTTTATTTATTTGAGAGAGAGAATGAAATAGTGAGACAATGGGCATACTGAGGCCTTTAGTGATTACAAAATCTAGATGCATGCACCACCTTGTGAATGTGGCTTTACGTGGGTACTGGAGAATCAAACCCAGATCCTTAGGTTTTGTAGGCTGGCACCTTAACTACTAAGCAGTCCAAGTTACTATCTGTGTTTTATTATTAAGTAACATGTTTTGAGTTTAGCTCTATGCCATACACATGCAGCAAGCACATGTGTGCTCATCCCTACTATACAGTTTAGAAAAGTAATCTATGTAATGCTTGGCAGCATTACAACAGAATAAGGAGGACACTTCCTCCACTCATGATCACAGAAGAATGATGTCCCAGACTGACTACTTAGAGGCAGAAGGCAATCAATAGATTTGAACCATTTGAACTTCAAAGGGCTTTAAACTTATATTCTATATTTAAGATTTTCTATGATACATTAATATCTGTAATACTTGTAGTCTCCCATGGTATATGAAGATCTAGTCGTGTACAATTGACTAGACCACACCCTCAGCTATGTACAAACAGTTTATATTTCCTAGAAGTAGGCATGTGAGTTTGTGAACATTGATGAGCTTTTCTAGGAAGTGATTTGAGGTTCCCTGTGGGACACTTCAGTTTGTTTCTCAGTCTGTCAAAGGTATACTACTATAATGCAAGGGAAGAAAGGCACATACTGAAGATGCAGACAGAATTGTAATTATCCCCAATTCAGAACAATCAGAAAGCCCAAAGCTAGCATGGTGTGGTGGAATATTTCAGCATGTGATGTATGGCATAAATGTCTTTAGATTTCAATATTTTTAAGGACTCAGACCCTTAATTTTCTGACAAGTAAATTATAACCTAAACATATCTAATTCAGGAAATGCTCATTTAAATTTGGACTTTGAACTGAACATGTAGACTGAAGTATATCAGACTGTGTTTTTGTGCATCTGGCTTTATATGGGTACTGGGGAATCTAACCTGGGTTGTCAGGCTTTGCAAACAATTTCTTTAACTGCTGAGCCACCTATCCAGCCTTCAAACTGCATTTTTGTATGTTAAACAAAAGTTAATGGGTATATATGTTCAGTTTGATTTTGTAGGTTGGCACTATACTTCCATCGAGTCACTTTTGCAATATCATCATTTACGTTCTGAAATTTGTTCATGTCTTTGAACCAAGATAAAGAGACTCCTACAAATTCGCACAGTAATGCCTCCTCAATTTATTTTGTTTTAATCTTTAAAAGTACTTTTTTATGTTTGTTTATTGAAATGTTGAATTTCCATAATATTTATTAGGATATGTATTAACTATATTGAGATGACATTTCAATATGTTGGGATGAAACCATGTCAGTTATATAAACAAATGATATAATAGTCTAAAAATGGAAGACCCTCTTGGGAATCTTGATGCCTACAAGGCAAAATTACGTGGATGAATATACGTAAGCCTCAGATAGCTTTTCTTGTACCAGGCATTTAGCTGCCTTGCAACTGTTAATCAGCTCAGGCCTTAAAACAGCTGCTATCAGATTAATTAGAGGGAATCCAGGAAATAATTCAGCTGAATGTAGCATTCATGTAAGTGTGTTGAGGGCAATTAAGAGTAACTATAGTCATTACTGAAACTTCCAGGAAGCATGCCAAAGAGCTCAAAGGTTGTAAAATGCCTTTTGCTCTCCCCATTTCATATGTATATATAAACATGTAAACTAACAGCAATTAAAATAAATAAAACTGAAAAACTTGCATAGTGAGGTCACCGATTTCTTTCTTGTAGCTTATTGGACTAAGGGAAAAATAGAAATTTTATCAGTTCTCATTTGAAAGCAAAACATTTACTTGAGGATTCAGTACATAGTTTTGGAACTTGGTAGATAATACTGTGTTTCATTTTTGCTCTACTAATCTTTATAGCTAGTGAAAGACTTAAAATAAAAACAATGTTTCACCAAGGTTACACATATACATTCAGAAAACTTAAGTGTTTTACTGATAGATTTCTGCACCTCAAAACATTATATTCACTACAGAGCATTGATGTTGTCATCATCATCATCATTATAGTTACCACCCCTACAACCACTAATTATAACTGTTACCATGACTCACAGGGTGCCTATGTGCCATTTATTCTCATCGTCATCTTGTTTAGGTTTCTTATTGATTATATTGATTGAGAATCTCTTTTCAGAAACTTCACAATGTGGAAATTACACTGCTTTTCTTTAACCAACTTTGTCTGTTGGGAACATTTTTTAAAAGTCTTTGAAAAAGGGAGCTATGGATGCAGGAGGGAGATGTAGGTTTGAAAGCATAAAGAAAATATATTTATTCCTGTTAAAAATTAATTTTCAACAATAACTAGTAATTATATGTATTATAATATCAAAGTTATGGTTGGATAATCTATACATTGTGGATTTACTAAATCAAACAAAATCACATAATGATCATTTTAATGATCATTATATAGTTATTTAACATACAAGCTGGATTTTGATAGGGTTGTTCATTTATAAGAATGGAAATTTGAGGCGTTTTTATGTTATTATTAATTGAAATATTTCCACCAGGCTTTATCTCTCTTCTTAAGTGTAAACTAGAAAGAGAAGCTAGTTGTCACTTTGGTCATACTTTGTCAAAATGATGCTCATTTGGGGAAAGAAAAAGACCTTCTAAAATTCTACAAAAATGTTAAGGTTTTGATCACCATTTTTAAGGAAAAGAAAATTTAACAAGGAAATATCTGAAAATATTGATTACAATCATACAGATGGATCAAGGGGCATATGGGAAACACTGTTTCTGCTTTTATATCCCTTGCCATTCATAGGTATCAGGTAATATAGTGACTGTTCCCAAGGGAGCCAATAAAGCATTTTTTTCACAGCATGTGACTACTTCCACTGAAAGTTGTTGTGCTACTTTTGTAGACTTATTTTGATTATCAAGTCTTTTATTGCCATGTGCCCATCCCTCTACAAACTCCAATTTGCCTCTGATGAATTCTCACTGTCTTTTTAGCATATTTCATTCCATATCTCCCCCAGGAAATTTTCTCCTACTGCTCTGTAAAATTTCCCTTATACTTGCAATGTATAGTGATATGTCACCCACTTACAATAACAGATAATGTGTTTTTAGATATTCATGTGGTTACTTCTCCTTCACTGCCAGAAATAAATAACCTGAAATCACTATAGGAAGAACATTAATTGCTATGTGGAAATACAGAGAAACAAATGTTTTAATAAACCTTATCACAGAACTGCAGATTTTGAAATACTGGAGTAAATGGTACATACCATCCAGTCTAAACTTCTCAAGTAAGAATTCTAGAGAACGAGGCCCAGAAAGTACTGAAAATTAGGTATTGTGATTTTTTTTTTCACAACACTATACCAAAGTAAAACTCTAGGTTATAGTACTTGAGTGACATGAACAAAGATAAAAAAAAAAAAAAAAAAAAAAAAAAAAAAAAAAAAAAACTTTAACATGTAGAAATAACTGGAAATAAGAGGAGTGAATATCTTGCAAACAAGAAATATACAAATCCAATGTACTGAGAACTGAAATGAGTGTGATCCTTTTAGGGAAAAGCATATAATTCAGTATATAGTAGAATGCCAATCGAATTATCTTGGGTAGGATTTATTCTCTTTTCTCTGTTTTTTAAAATGTTTTATTTATTTGAGAGATATAGAAATAGCCACAAAGAGAGGGAGAGGGAGAGAGAGGGAGAGAGAATGGGCATGTCAGGGACTCTAGCCACTGCAAACAAACTCCAGATGCGTGTGCCCCCTTGTGCAACTGGCTAACATGGGTCCTGGGGAATCGAGCCTCAAACCGGGGTCCTTAGGCTTCACAGGCAAGCGCTTACGACTTAATCACTAAGCCATACCCCCATATTTTTTTTTTTTTTAAGATGGCTTCACTAAGCCTGGTTAGCTTCAAATTTAAAACATCTGGTTTATGTGGGTACTGGGGAGTAGAACATGGGTCCTTTGGCGTTGCAGGCAAGTACCTTAATCGCTAAGCCATATCTCCAGGCCAGAATTGATTCTCTTAAATTGATTAAAGAAAACCTACACTTGATCTCACCGCCTATTTGTTTTCACCTTATCCTGGCAGTTCCCACAATATCAATGTTACAAAAAGGGAGTTCTGCTCTAAATTCTAAATATTTGTTTCCATTATAATCAACATTTAATAGTATATATGCATAAGATGCCAGTTAACACATATATTACTTTTATGCTGTAATAGATACTGAATTCTAGTTAAAACTTGTTCAGAAAACTATTACTTATTTAAGTAGTGCCAACATATGCACTCAGGCATTCATGCTAATTTTATTAACAAATTCAGGAAGTTCTTAAATCATTTGAATGTGTACTAGAGGTCTTCAAACCATGTGGTACTGCACAGCCTCCATTTAAACATTAATTTTCAAAAAATGTTAGTTACTTTGCTCTGTCATATTATACTTTATGAGCCTTCTACTTATAGTTTAAAGGAATGAAACACAGTTACACTGGGGTATAATATATTTGGTAAATGCAAATGCTATCATAAATCTTCCTGAATTTTAAAATTCCTAAAATTAAAATTTAATCTTCTTATATACTAGTACCTATACTTAACAGTGGTAGGCAGAATTAATTTTGTCTTAAACATAAGTATACTTAGAAGTCAAATTGTAAATCCTTTCATTTCCCTGATATTTTCATTATTAAATACTGATTGGATACATAAAAATTAATGGCCTTTCTTTCATTGTAATAATGACACATTTAAATAATTGATATAAAGTATTATGTAACAAAGCAAAATAAAATACAGTTTAAAATTTATAAGATTTGAGGATATTTTGTTGCTTTGATAGATAAGAAAAATGTCAAATCAATTATTATTTATACAACTATGACTGTATCAAAACTATGATAAACTTGATTATTTCCTAAAGTTAATTTGTACTAATTGCATAATAAAACAGTGGAAAGACTGAAAGAATCTTTCTGGAGGAATAAATTTCACAAAATCTCTTTAAGCATCTTTCTTTTAGTGTTATTTCCTTTCATTTGTATGTGTGTATGTGTATATATTTGCATGCCAGGGTCTCTTGCTGCAAACAGATTGCACGTGCCACTTTGCATTCAGCTTTACCTGGTTGCTGGGAAGTTGAATTGATGCCAGCAAGCTTTGCATGGAAATGCTTTTAAACATGGAGCCATTTTCTCAGCCCTTAAATTGTCATTGTGCAATATTATCTCAGAGTACTGATTCAAAATACACTGAAGCATGCTTTCTAACACTAAAACTTGTGTGTTTGTTATGAACTTTACTGTACGAACAAAACATGTATTGGTCATATAACCCTTGAGTTATCCTTTATATACTCTCTCTCCTTCCCCCATTCCACTGAGGGTCCTGGATGCAGCATGTGGTCATGGATGCATCAGACAGACTCTGTGCTGAGGGACTGTACTTCAAGCTGCTCCTTCCCACCCTGTGTCTCTTTGAAGCTTTCCACCCCCTCTTCTGAAATTTCCCTCAGCTTTAGCATCTGTAACATTAAAATCTTTAAGGAATTTAAAATGATATCCCCTTAATCAGTCATATTTTATGTGTACAAAAATGAAAGTATATTTAGTTAAATGTGCATGTGTCTTCTTACATTTTCTGAATGTGATGGATGATGCCTTTGGATTTTGTCTTTTTTTTTTTTTCCTCATGTTGCCTAAGAATAAAACTATTATAAATTAGTATGTGACAGACACTATAATAATTGGAAGTGAGGAGAAACTTTAGGTTATGTGTTCCAAATCCACACAGGACCAAATTTATGATGGAAATGTGTTTTATATATGCTGAATACAATAGATCTGTTTCTGAACACATCTACATTAGTGTGACTTATATGTACTGCATATTAAGAATTAAATGAGAGCAGAGAATTTCAGAGGAAAATGATTCTTAGTATAATATCAAAACTGTTGCCAGTGTTCGTCAAAATGTGACTGTTTCAATATTTTTCCATCTCAAGCTTGAAAGATGCCAATAAATCATTGTTAAATGTCTTTTCCCATTTTTATCATAGCCAACTATTCAATACTTAGCATGCTAGTAGTCTGCAGTTAGATACATTTATACTTGTTATGTTCAACAAAAAGCCTTTTATGGCTAGGAAAGTAAGAACTTTGTATATCCATAGCTAACACAAGTCAAAACTTATTTTTGTATAAAATGTAGATAATATTTTTTCTTTTTTTATTTTCTTCTTGTTCTATTTTAAAAGTCAGGGGAATAGTTATGTTATAACCATTTGTTTTTATATTAAAATGTTTGTGAAATCCTTTCTAGATCATTAAAGAAATTTTGAGAGAGAATTTTTATCGAATAATAAATGTATGGCATATAATTAATTAATATTGCTAAATTTTTTCTAGTTATTGTATACATGTCCCTATCAATACATCAGTGTTCAGCTTTTCTGTAATTAGTGTGGTATTCAGTGCATCCAGTATGGTTTGTTTTGTGTGGGGGTAAAATGAATCTGTAGATTTTTCTAAAATGAAGGCAATGTTTCAAATATTTATGTGTCCATTTAATTACAAAAAATGCTATATAATTTAGGAATTAATTGTAGAACTAGACAAAAATTCAAAATTTCCTCTTTTAATTCATATCATAATTTTGGGGAAAATGTAAAACTAAAATAAAGCTTTCCTTAGTTGCAAAAGGGATGAAAATGAACACACAAGATAGTCAGAGGAGGGTGTTGGTAAGACATGACTTATTTGAATTTCGGATGCTTTCTAATTCAGATGAAATCTTTTCAAATATTGTGGACTGGGAGTTTTCTACTTGAAAATTAATTATTTGATTTATCTTCTGGATTGTTTCAGAAGCCTATAAACTGTTCCTCTTACTTTTCCAATTAATTTCTCTGCCTGGATCTCTGAGCTCAATTGTTAACAATTTACCTATTGCTTATTAAACTCCTATTATATATCCATACCCATTTTGTTGGTATTTCATTTCTTCCCTTCAAGAGGTTGTGTTTACATTCCCAAGTTTTGAACTGTGTCTGATTTTGTGATTTGTTTGGAGAAATATAATATTGAAAATTTGATGTAAGTCTATTTCTAAGCTTAGTTCCCAAGAAATCTCAAATGCCTACATTTCTCTTCTTAGAACCTGGCCATGACCAGTTGAAGAAACACCTGAGGATCACTTATACCATTGCGCATCTAGGCAACCACCAGACATGAATAAGGTCATTCTAGGAGAATAACACTTAAAATATTATCATTGCTTACCATGGAATTATACAAATAGATCTAAGAAAATATGAAATCCTTAGGAATGACAGAAATTAATGAGCCACCATTTCTATGACTCCATGTCGTGAGAAATAATCTCTAACTGAAAAGAAAAATTGTCTCTGTTAAGAATTTATTTTCCTATATACACTTTAAATTTTATGGGATTAACTATGCCTGACTTTGAAAATGTGGCTTAAACTGTCTACAACATAGAAAAAAAAATGTTACTTGATTGAAACAACCTTTCCTTGAGAAAAGTGGTGGCGTTCTTACTGGTATTTTCTTATTGGAATCATGTACAGGTTGATAGCATTTGATATTGATTTTCATACAGTTCTTGACAAAAGCTATGATTGCTATTTTAAGATAGCTTATATATTGAGTGATTTTTAGAGCAAGTGTCAAGAAATGACAAAATTGATGTTCTATTGGTATGTATATGACAAGTGAGATACCATAGCTTTTCTGAAGCCCTTTTTGTTGAACTTAATTCAAAAGACAATGCTCCTAAAATATATGAAAAGTAATATTATTGTAAGTACATTGCAAATGTAAAGAATTAATATTTGTTCCAATGGAATAATGTGTGATCTTTTTTTTTTAAATTTGATTTATTAGTTTTCTTTTCATCAAATACAGGCAGTTTGGTACCAGTGCTTAGGCTCATCTATGATCTACCCCCTCCCATTAGACCCTCCTTGTTGCTGTAAATAGGTCGTGCATTGTGGAGTTAGTCCCCAGTTATTGGTATGCTAATGTGTGATCTTACTGATTAGAGGTTGCCTCTCAGTGTTTACAAAAGCTAGGATATATCCATGAAAACATAGAATGTTTCCATGTCTAAAATCAATGTTTTATGTTAAAATGGGTATGTATGCATACCATTAAATATTTTCCACTTTTTAAAAGATTTTTATGTTATTTTATATTATATTTTCCATTTTGAGAGAGAGAGGCAGATATATATATAGAGAATGAAAATGTCAGGGCATGCAGCCAGTGTAAACAAACTCCAGAAGCATGCATCTGTGCATCTGGCTACGTGGGTACTGGGGAATCAAAGGTACTGGGGAATCAAACCTGGGTCCACAGGCTTCACAGGTAAACACCTTAACCCGTAAGCCATTTCTCCAGCTCCACTTTTTAACTGTTACTACTTTATATAATTATATTACTACTTTATATATATATTTTTTTTTTCGAGGTAGAGTCTCACTCTGACTCAGGCTGACCTGGAATTCATTATGTAGTCTCAGGGTGGCCTCGAACTCACGGTGATCCTCCTACCTCTGCCTCCCGAGTGCTGGGATTAAAGGCCTGCGCCACCCGCCCTGCTACTTTATATAATTTTGATGCACATTAATTCTATGTACTAAAAAGTTAAACATCTACTAGAATTACCAAGCATGTAAAATCTCTCTTGTATGATTTAAAATAATATAGCCAGTTCATATTACAGGTACAATAATCTGTATCTCTCCATGTGATCAACTCAAGATTTAACATATTCATTTGTTTAATAACTAACCAAGTTGTAATTAAGTAATTGATGCTTATGAATCTACTTTCAACTAATTGAGATATACATTTTAATTAAACAAAAACAGATTTGGGAGGAAAATCTTATCAGAGAGATGAAAAGTTGATTCTCATGTATGAACTATAAGTAAGCCAGGGAATTCTACTGTATATTTATACCAATTTCTTGTGGACTGGAGTCTTTAAAATTAAAGTTTAGGACAGAAAATGTGGTTTAGCAGTTAAGGAGCTTACCCACAAACCCTAATGGCCCTGGTTCAATTCCCCAATACCCATGTAATGCCAGATGAAGTGGTACATGCATCTGATTTCATTTGCAGCAGCTGGGTTCCCCGAGGCACTCAATCTCTTTCTGCCTCTCTCTTTTCTCTATTTCTGTCTACTCACAAATAAATAAATGTAAATAGTTATAAAACAAAAAATATATTTAATGACTATATTTTAGATCCACTTTAACTTTATATCAAAACAGAGGAAATTAAGGGTTTTCTGTCCATCTTACAAAAGGTATAGCCTCCCATTATTAACAACTGTACCAAAGTGGGAAATTGATTACTATTGCTAAATCTGTAAGGATATATCTAATTCTCAAATATCCCACAGTTTTCTTTAAGGCTTAGTTTCAGTTGGTATAAAATCTATGTATTTGAACAAAGGGGTAATGTCATGTATCATCTGTTATACAACCAATATAGAATATTTTCACTGCCCTTCAAATCCTCAGTGATCTACCTATTTATCTCAAACCTGCCTTCAGACCTGGCACCTACTAAACTTTTTACTGTCTCCATAGATTTGACTTTGTCAAAATGTCAGAGACTTGGAGTCACACATTTTATAACCTTTTCATGTAGACTCCTTTCATTTAGTAATATGCATTTAAGTTTCCTCCATGTCTTTTAATGATTTTCTGGCTCATTTCTTTTAGTACTCCATTACCTGCATGTACTACAATTTATTCATTCACCTATCGACAGACATGTTGATTGCAAAAGTTCTGCAATTATGACGAAAATATTAAGACCATCCAGGTGCAGATTTCTACATAGACATAAGTTTTTACCTCCTTTCAGTAAATTACAAGGAGGACAATTGCAGGATGATATTTTAAAAGAGTTTGTGTTTAGTTTTGTAAGAAACTGATACACTGTGTTCCCTTTGGACTATACTGGTTTATACCACTATCTGTAATGTCTGAAGTTTCCTTTTAGTTCTTTGATAGAATTTGGTATAAATATCATCATGTTTGGATGTTGTGGCATTTAGTAGTATCTAATTGTGTTCAGAATTTCAATAGTCATAGTGCCATACAGCATTAAAGAAAAGTTAGGAAATATTCAAAAAAAATCACTAGTTAAAATAATGAACTAAAAATGCAATGCTATCATTTTAGTGGTCATTTTCTCTAAAATCCATTCAAAATCATTGATTTAATGTTTGTTTAACAAAAGTTTCAAAATCTTGTAAGCTGCTGAACCCTGGAGTTCCTAGTGCTCAAACAATGGGCCCGTTGTCTTTGTATACTCATTACCTTAAGGATTCCTCCAGTATCATATCTTGTAACACCATCTCCGCATGAGCCAGTACTTCCTAAATTTTATTCTGGTCCTTTCTGCTGAACTCTGATTTCATATATCTATCTATGACTCCTGATTTCATATATCTACCTATGTAATTTTTTTGGTGTAACCAAAACTAACCCCTTGTTTTCCATCTCATATGTGACCCTCCCTATTGTTATACAGGGGTAACTTCCTTCTTACAGGTGCTCAGGCCATGACTTTGGATATCTCTAAAACCCTTTATGGCATACTTCAGCCAAATAAATTCTGTCAAATCCACCTTGATAAAAGACAAAAAGTTTCATGACTTCACACAATGCCTGCTGCATCTTGGTTCATGCTCCTTGTGTCTCATATATTTAATCTTTGGAGTATGAACTTTAGATTTTTTTAAAAATTCTTTGTACTATAACATTTTTCTTTCCCTTAACATGACAGATAATATGATTGCTTGAAATGCCAAGTTGTGTGATATCCTTCTTAGTTCAATCTTTACCTATAACAGCTTTTTACAACCTTAATTGCAATATCCCAAGTCACTGCAGTTATTTAAAGATTTTAATATGTCTACCACCTTTAGTTCTAACATTACCTTCTCACTGGCTAAACCTAAGGAACAATGCTTTTATGTTACACAAAACATGTTCCCTACCATATCATTCCTTTTGTTAACTGTTATCCTTGCCTGGGAAGCTTTCTCCATGGTTACTTTTTGGTTCAATCTTCCCACCCACATTACCTCCATTAGTTCTTTGTTAGTATGATAGCGTTTATTGAGATCTTCTGCGCCTACTTGTTTAAAATTGCAACCTAATTCTTAGCTCTTGTCACCACTGAATCATGACACAATTTACTTATTTTTATATTTTTATTTATGACAGAGAGAGAGAGAGAGAGAGAGAGAGAGAGAGAGAGAGAGAGAGAGGGAAATGATGGGCACACCAGGGGTTCCAGCTACTGCACAAGAATTCAAGGTGCATGTGCAACCATGTGTATCTGGCTTACATGGGTACAGGAGAATCCAAACTGGGTCCTCATGCTTCTCAGGCAAGCACCTTAAGCATTAAGCCATCTCTCCAGCCCAAAGGTCATTTGTCTTTATTGTCATCTCCCTTCACTTGAAATATAGGCTTCACAAGAGGAGAGAAGAGTCTCTTATTTGCATATTTATATATCCCAAGCCTAGGAAATTACCTGTGTAAAATTTTTGACAGAATAAATTATTTTAATTCATTTTAAATATGAGATACATATTACTATAGTGTATTTTCTCAGATGTGTGCTTCTACACTATAGACAGCAATCAATATCATCTTTTTTTTTAAAAAAAAATTGGGTCTCTATATGTAACAAATACATCATTTTTATTATATATATATATATATATATATATATATATATATATATATAAATTTTAATTTATTAGTTTTCTTTTCAGCAAATACAGGCAGTTTGGTACCATTGTTTAGACTCATCCATGATCTACCCCCTCCCATTGGACCCTCCTTGTTGATGTAAATGGGTCATGCATTGTGGAGTTAGCCCACAGTTATTGGTACGATAAATGTCTCTGCATATCATGACCCAACATGTGACTCTGACATTCTTTCCGCCTTATAATATATTTTTATTAACAACTTCCATGATTATAAAAAAATATTCCATGGTAATGGCCTTCCTCCCCCCACTTTCCCCTTTGAAACTCCACTCTCCATCACATTCCCTCCCCCTCTCAATCAGTCTCTCTTTATTTTGATGTCATCATCTTTTCCTCGTATTATGATGGTCTTGTGTATTTAGTATCAGGCACTGTGAGGTCATGGATATGCAGGCCATTTTTTTTGCCTGGAGGAGCATGCTGTAAGGAGTCTTACCCTTCCTTTGGTTCTTGCATTCTTTCCACCACCTCTTCCACATTAGACCCTGAGCCTTGAAAGGTGTGATGTAGATGTTGCAGTACTGAGCACTGCTCTGTCACTTCTTCTCAGCACCATCATGTCCATTGAGTCACTGCAAGATCACTGCCATCTGAAAAGAGAAGGTTCTCTAACCAAAACTGAGGGTAGCATTAATATATAGGTATGAACATTTTTAATGTTTCTCCATACTGACCCTATTTATTAAAAGGAAATCTGTTGCCCTTAGAGAAAACCTTTGGCTACTCGGCAATATTGCTGCATATTCATTGATTCTTGGGAAGCTTTCAGACTTTGATTTCACATTTTCAAATTAGTTCTAAATTAGGGACCACTTTTGGGTAAGAAGTAAGACATAGGATGATGACAGATTCTCCAACACAATCTTGAATAATTAAGGCAAATGCAACAAGAAAATGAGTCTATTTTGATTGTTTCATGTCTCAGTATTTATGACTGTGGACTATAGCCTAACATTAAATCATCAATTTCCTCAACTACTGGACATTAAGATTAAAAGTGAATAGTCAGATGATTGTGTTAACATGACCTAATTTTCAGAGCAAGGTGTTTATATGTGCTTTCATTCTGAGTTTGTCAACCTCTATACTCTGATCCTTTCAGCCCCAAATTTATAACCGTATAGTAAAAAACCTGGTGCTTTTCTCTGTAATCGTTAACATTTTGTGCTTCATACAATCATTTATGCTCCTTCTACAGAGCTTGAAGATTTACTATTCTAGGAAAGTGAATGAGATTTACAAAAAGGCTATATTAAAAAGAGAATATTTCAGAAAGACTATTTCTGCTGAATGGGAGAAAAACCCATTGTTCTGCTGCCTGGAATGGTTGGAAACATTGGAAAGAAATACAATTGCATTAATTATATTTTCCACGTTTTTAGTATCCATTCAAATCTGAAAGCATATACTTCACAATAGTTTTGGGTTATATGAGAAGCTTCACGATTTTCAATATAACTTAGATTTGTCCCTAGGAATAATTTGTCATCTTTCTGGAATAATTTATGGGTTTCTGGATCTTCCTCTTAGAGAATCATATGAATGAGAAACTTCAAAAAATTTGTGTCTAAGTCTGAGCCATTACCATCACCATCACCATAACCACAGACTAGTAACAACAGTGAGAGTGATAGTGATGAAAATAAGCATAAATATATATGAATCTGACTTCAAAAGTTAACTTTTCTCCTAAAAGCATATAATCTAAGGGTTTAGATTTTTCAGAATTTGCATACAAACTCAGAGTTAAATGGTCAGGTAACAAGCTGAAGGTCATAGGGTTGATTTTGAAATGATAGTTTTGTTTTGTTTTGCTTCGTTTTTAATGGAATTATGCTTCTTTTAAGTGAACATTTCCTATACTCTAGCACTTTTACTTAAGTCACTACTAACCCCAAAGATGCAAAGACTTGGCCTTCCGTAAGTATTCATAACAGTTCTATTTATGGTAGTTGAAAACTAAAAATAACAAGAGGAACACTAATGGTCGTTCATTGATATTGCTATAACATGTAATGTTACAAAGCAATGAGAGTAAGTAGTCTACAACTATATTCAATATTATGCAAAATGTCACAAATATGACAAGTAAAATCAGACATTACAATATCTAAGGTAGGGCTGGAGTGATTTCTGAGAGGCACTTCCTTGCAAAGCCTGCTAACCTAAATTTGATCCTCCCTAGCACTCGTGCAAAACCAGATGAACAGATCACATGTTTTTGTGATCACACTGCACCTAAGAAAATGGGAGATGAAGCCAGGAGAATCTAAAGCTTACTCCTTACCTGTGATCAAAATAGTCAAACTTAAGTTGGGCAAGGTGGCACATGCCTTTAATCCCAGCACTAGAAAGGCAGAGATAGGAGCATCACTATGAGTTCAAGGCCACCCTGAGACTACATAGTGAATTCCAGTTCAGCCTGAGCTAGACCGAGACTCTACCTCAAAAAAAAAAAAAAAAAAAACTGTTTGATATCTTTACTTGACTTCTCAGACCAAATCTGAGATAGCTGAGCAATTCATATTTAAAACAATTGATCTCAGTGAAAATTCCATTATAGCTTAAAAATGATCTCCTTGAATTTAGTTTATTGAGGCAACTGGGAGTATAGTACAGCTATCTTGCAATGCCTTAAAATGGTATTAGAAAGCAAAACACCTTATTTCAGAGAAGGTAAAAGTGTAGGCACCTCAAGATTATCTTGTGACCTTCATAAGTATATTGTGGCATATGTGGATGTCCATGCACACATATAAACACACACACACATGCATGCAAAAATACTCAATGAATAAATAATTTAAAAGTTATTGACTCTATAATTCCCTTTGGATAATATATGAAAAAAAAGTAATACAAATATACTGGATGTCATAAGTCAGTACAATATTTACCTGTGAGAGTTCAATCATGAGTAAGAGAATTGCTCATGTTGCTGCTTATTTGGGCTTGTTGACATTGGGAAAATTCATTAAGCTCTGTGTATTTCGTTGTTGGTGCATATTCTTTCTGTCAATAAAATGCGTCTTTTAAAATGGTATTGGTTTATAGGTGACTAAAAATCTCAGCAAGTAACAAGGTTTTCCAAGTTAGTAAATGATTTTCCCAAGTGTTTCTGCCTAACTTTGATTTCTCTTTGCTATGGTTAACTTATATTGTTTTCAGAAGATAGATTAGTGCAAGTAAGTGTTCGATATGAGCATTATAAACCTTCATTTGCTTTAACATCCTAACATAAGCTATTGTGGCTTAAAACAGCAAAAATTTATTCCTTCACAGCTCTGGAAGGTAAAAATGTGAAAATAGTCTCACCAGGATAAAATTCCAATATCAGTAGTATAGACACCCCTGTGGTTACAGGGGAGAATCCATATACTGTTTTTTTGTTTTTTTTTTTTTTTTTTTTTTTTTTTTTTTTTTTTTTACTTTCTGATCTACCTGCATTCCTTGGCCTATTGCCACATCACTCTAGATTTCAAAGTTGGTATCATAAATTTGCCTCTATTCTATCTATCCTGTGATTTTCCTTTTGTAAGAATCTGTGCAATTACATTCACATTCTCCTCAAATGATCTAGAACAATCTCCTAAACTCAATATCTTTAATATTATTGCATTTTTCAAAGCTTCATTTTCTGCACATGATGTTGCCTTTGATATCTCTTTGCATTTGTGAATTCGCTTTGGCTGTTGCTATCTTTGACACATAATCTTCAGTTAGGTCATTAGATTGTAAAAGCTGTTATAAGGAAACTTCAGACTATTTCTAAATTTCAAAAATATTTTCTATCATGTATTTCCATATCCTAAGTCTCAGTCCTCATACTGTTGTATTAATATGTTGATTGGTTGGTTTTGTTTTAGACATTGTTTAGACACGGTCCCTTATTTAAATGCTATAACATAGGGACTACCACATCTTATATATCCTGTGATACACTCTTTGGATAATATGAGCAATAGCACTATTTTTTTTATTTTTCTGATGTCAAAATTCTGTTGTACTAAAATCATAAAATTCTACATGATTATATGTACAAAAGGTAGGTGATGTCATCAAGTGGGATAAATTTGAAAGCACTTATTAATGAGCACGATTTGCTCTTTGTGGTCAGTTGAAACCTTTTGTTATCTTTACCTGAATTTTCTCCAGTAGTTTTCATTTATCTGTGAGAGAAATGTACTTGATATCTGCAAATGTGAAGTGAAATCAGTCATCTTTATTTACCACTGAACTATAACTTTTATTAAAATGTTTGATCTTATGAAGAGATAATGACTGATGAAACACATCACAGTGCTCATGAAATTACACTCTCCCGTCTCCTACTGCAGGTGAATAACTGACTTCTGGCCACAGATGCAGCGTTCTGGATGTATCATGGCTTTCATATTGAGGCCATCTTTGCTAGCAGCAACAGGGATAGTAAGATAGACTCAGTTTTTCTCTCTAATGGCAACATCAGCTTAGGGTTTCCTCATTAATTTCACTACAACCTTCTTAGACTGTATGCACTTCAGTGTAAAGTTGGCTTGCTTTTCTATCTCTACTTTCCTGGTGGTAGGGAAAAACTTCTTAGGTTCCTCCAGATTCCTTTCACAGCTGTCCCCTGAGTGTTTCTGTGAAATCATTTACAGCATAACTCCTGCCTATCTTACACTATCATTGTATCTGTTTCTCCAAGTGGAAGACTTGGATTATCACATGTAAAAATATGCTGCCTCCTGTGTAGTTTGACACTGTTTCTTTCATATTGGTTCTCAGTTTTTATGCCATAGTCTTGAGTCTTACATGTATGCTGGCCTTTATTTTTTTCAGGAAGCTGTTAAATAAATCAGAATATTGTTCATTGTTGTTGAATCTAGTATTCATTACGCTTCAATTTCAACCTTGTCAACTAGTGTAGGAAAGTATAGTTTCTCCTGCATCTGTCAGTCAGAGGAGGTTTGTTTACCCCATTTGGCAAATCAAGGATACTAAGTGACTCTTTGCCAGGGTTTCTGCAGTGCTGATATGTGGGAAAACACTTTCACAGGCCACTAGTTCTTATTACACAAGTTTGTAAAGTAGGCTCCCGTTAGCAACACCCACTTGCTTAGAAAGTCTTGATACCCTGCTATTTCAATTGAGGATTCCAGTGTCTTGCTTTGTTGCGTCTGTCCATTATCCAGAACAGCACCAGTTATATTCCTGCTACACAGTATTTTATTGTGTATCCTTCTGAAGGTTAGGGAATAGTGATAGTTACCAGCTACTAGAGTACAGACCTGTTTTTAAATAAATAAATAAAATTACTGGTCGGAAATTTCCCAGATATCTTATGGTAACATATTTACAATTCTTTGTATCACTTGCATGTCAATACAAGTTATTTAGGTGCTTTGGAGGATACACATTATCTAAATCATAGTGAAAGTCATCCTTTGACAAAGTGTTTTCTGTATACAAATCAGCCTGCTATACCAATGCACAATTAATAACTCATTTTATGAAAACAACAGAGAATGATTTTAAAACATCAACTTTGAACCTATACAATTTCTGAGCATGACATTCTATAGTTGTTTCCATGTAAGCAGCACCTGAATGTAAGGCTATGAGGTGCATTAACTCTTCCAACATTAAGTCTTGTAAAATGGCATTTTGTTGTTATTAAGTATGGGTTCTTAAAAGGGCCATTAACTCTAGTGACCACAAATGGGCACATTAATTAGAAATTTGCATTATGTACATGAAACACCCAGAGATATTGCTTTGTACCCCAGATCAAAATAGTCAAAGTTGGGCTGGGGAAACAGCTCAGTGGATGATGTGCTTTCTATGCAACTTGAGTATCTAAAGTCCCATCCCCAGAATCCATATAATAATAGTCAAAGGCACCATTTGATATCTTTGCTTCACTTCTGAGACAAAATGCAGGGATAGCTGAGCAATTTATAACTCATGCGTTGAAGACAAATCACCTCAATAAAAATTCTCTTATGGCTTAAGAAAATCATCTTCTTGCATGTGACTCACAGAGGTGGCTGGGGGCATAGTTATATAGTCATGCTTTCAAATGGCAATGGAAGGCATTTGGGAACTTTGTTCCACTCAGGTGATAGACATGGCCTTTGGAATGTCAATCACTACCTTATAATGAATAAGGGCACAGAAGTATTTCAGTGGAGCACTATGTAAAATTTATGGTGAAGCAAAGCAAAATGATACTAGACTTGTGGGAAAGAAAGCACAGATTTAAAAGTAGACATGACAATTCATACAAATGAAGTTATTAAGGCAGTACAATAAACACTATTCACAATAGCTAAAAACATGTGTTCTACAGAGAATCCCATTCCCTACCTGTGGATCTTTAAAAAAATGGTTAAATGTTAAATATTGGAATATATAATGCCAGTCGTGCATGGTGGTGCATGTCTTCAATCCCAGTACTAGGAGGATCACCATGAGTTCGAGGCCAGCCTGAGACTACATAGTGAATTCCAGGTCAGCCTGAGCTAGAGTGAGACCGTACCTCAAAAAACAAACAAAGAAATATATAATGTATTGCTCAAAATTACAAATCTACAACAAACTAGGATATTTTATTGTGGGCAGTGCATCAGTGATTTCACAAAAGTTTTGATTTGCTTCCACGTATGTATATACTTAATAATTTGGTATTTTCAATATGTAGCACCCAAACTACTTAATATTAATAAGTTGGCAAATCAGTGTCTTTGACATTTTATACTACTCTCTATTTACTTGGTCATGCTTTACTACACTCTTAATTTTGGAACATAAGCATAATTCATGTGCATAAATGAAGTCACTATGCTATTTACCTAGAGATATTTCTTTATGATATCACAAATTCAAGGAATGAGTGAAAATATGCAGAAGATATAACTTATGGATAAAGCTCCATGAAGTAATATGCAAACATAACAATTTAAATTGGAAACCATGCAAAAGGGAATAAGTAGGATACAATCAGATATTAAGTTATATGTGAAAAAGAAATCCAGGAAAACTGTAACCTTTCACTCTAGGGATACATTAGAAACAATCCCAAGAATAAGATATGAGATATAAGTGCACATGTTTCACTATAGTATACATAAAGAATCCATGATACATCTACACAGGAGTGAAGTACAGAGGATATTGCTGGAGATATGCATTTCAAAAAATAAATACTAGATAAAACTCTCAAAATGAATGTGCAAAGAGAATTTAAGGATTCCAATTTATTTTTAATTTTTTTTTAATTTGAGAGCGACAGACACAGAGAAAGACACATAGAGGGAGAGAGAGAATGGGCGCACCAGTGCTTCCAGCCTCTGCAAACGAACTCCAGATGCGTGCGCCCCCTTGTGCATCTGGCTAACGTGGTACCTGGGGAACCGAGCCTCGAACCGGGGTCCTTAGGCTTCACAGGCAAGCGCTTAACTGCTAAACCATCTCTCCAGCACGGAATCCAATTTTTAATGAGTTGATTTTTTTTTTTTTTTGAGGTAGGGTCTCATGCTAGCTCAGAATGACCTTGAACTCACTGTGTAATATCAAACTGGCCTTGAACTCACAGAGATCCTCTTACCTCTGCCTCTTGAGTGCTGGGATTAAAAGAATATGCCATCATGCACAGCTTGAGGAATCTAGTTTTAACAGGTAGGTGCTATTACAAGGGAAGGAACAAAGAATAGAATAAAGGGGAAGTTTAGGGGAAAAAAGAAAACAAGAAATTAACCAGGTAGTAATGCAAACACATAATATACTCTGAAGTAGACAGAGTACTTGTAAGTTCCAATATGTCTTGTTTTTCAAATAGAGCATCTCATATTTAATGCAATATTATTCTCTGCAATGTTAGTTGTACTAATTGTTGTGAAATGAGATGAAAAATAATAATGGCTAGAAAAGGAAAAAGTGATTGTGTTTATGATAATCTCAATAAAATAAAATAATTAGTTACAAACAAAGGGCTGGAGAGATGGCTTAGCAGTTAAACATTTGCCTGTGAAGCCTAAGGACCAGGGTTCGAGGCTCGATTCCCCAGGACCCACATTAGCCAGATGCACAAGGTGGCGCACGAGTCTGGAGTTCGTTTGCAGAGGCTGGAGGCCCTTGGGCGCCCTCTCTCTCTCTCTCTCTCTCTCTCTCTCTCTCTCTCTGTCTCTTTCTCTCTCTGTCTGTCATTCTCAAATAAATAAACATTTTTTTACAAAAATAAAGGAAACGAAGGAGCCACTTATAACTAAATGGCTTAAGACTATCAGAGTTCTCAGTATTTCTTCTCAGCATAAAACATGAAGAAGATTGGTTTGATAGTCACAAGATGCTATGGAGGAACAACACATGACAGCAAAATCAGGCAACATGTGTATTTTATTCTCCCTTACTTATTTGTCTGACTGTCCCACTAGTTACAAGCTGGCATGTTTGACTCATGGCTAAGAATGAATAAAGCACACTTAAGAGTGTGAAACATAGAAGGCCCAAAAAGGAGAGATTACAACCTATTTTTAAAGGAACCCTCCCCCCCTTTCAAAAAACATGACTTGGAGTTTTGAGCTGAAAATGCAAGCACTGAAAGAAGAAAACTCAGATTTTGAGTGGTGGCTGAAAGAATATTTCAGACTACAAAGAGAAATGCACCATGTAATGAACTACAGAGGACTCTACGCTGAAATCGCTGGAAGCTACATAATGAAGAGAAAAGAATAGAAACAGAATGAAGAACATCCAGATTTACAGCCTCCCTGAAGGCAGCAGAGGGGTTGACCCCATTACTTTCATTGAGCAATTTGTTCCATCTCTCTTCACACATACTCTTGCTAGGACTTCTAAAATAGAAAGATGTACAACATTGCTGAGCCCTTTCTACTGTCTTGAAAAGGTCCTGAAAGTTTCTTTATGAAGGTTTAGAAATTCATGTTTTACTACTTTTAGTGTTGGTTTAATTTTGTATGTTTTCTGTTTATTCTTTGCCTTGGCCTAGATCGGGAAATCGTATAAGAGGACACTTTTGTAAAGCAAGTTGTTAGAAATGACTTGGCAAAGACTTGTAAATTTCACAGTATCCTGAAGCAATGGAATTAATTAGAATGTTTTGTTTTATTGATTAATTTTTTCATGATTTTGAAATGCAAATTCTAACAAGAAAATTAGAAGAAAATGCAGATTTAATTTATACCTAAAATGTTACATATATTTTATGAAACATTGCCCAATAGCTATAGTTTTTCAGAACCCCAATAGTTACCACTTTCAAGATTTCTGTAATCAACTTTGTAGTTACACTTATCTTCACACACTGAATATATGCAGGGAACTACATAATGGAATTATTATCATTAGTAAACTTTTGGAATTGGATTGTCAAGGCTTCTAACTTGCTGGTTTTTCTTTTCCTTATGGAAAGAAATCTTTAATAGATTCCTCATTTGTAAATTAATGTAACAATATGCATGCTCTAGAATGTATAATGTATTCTTTAGGTTTAAAACTTGATCATTAAAATGGACATAGAAATCACATCCAACTACAAAAAATAGTATTATGAAGATTATATGATTTAACATATGTAATATTATTACCACCATGTCTGACACATGGTAAATGTTAATAAATTATTCTCTATGGCAAAGTTTATAGAAGTAGAGATAGTCATGAATAGCTCAGCTTTATCTGTTAAATTGGAAATTACCCATTAGAATCGATAATTTATGGGAGAAATCTCAATTACAGGTATACATGGGAGAAGACTCAGCATATAAAGGGCATTTAAGACCATAATTCCTTCCAATAGCCTAAGAAATAGCCCTATGAATTAGCACATGGAATGCAGAAAAGGAAAAAGTTTCTATGTAGCAAAAGAAACCAATGGGAAGAAATAGTTGCCTGTAATAGTTCAGACATGGAGCCAATAACCAGAATTTATAAAGAATTGCAAAAGATAACTACAGGAAGTATATAACAGCCAATAACCAAACAGGATAAAAAAATGAACATGAAACAAAAACACATGTGGTTAACAAGTATTTACAAATTTTGTTCAAGGTGCTGGGGAGATGTCTCATTTTGGATCTCAGTTAATGATAATAGCTTAGTATCAGACTAACTTGCACAAATCAATTCATCTAATTTTAAAAATAACTCCATATTTCATATTCTATTAATGTCTTGATCGGGCATGAACTGAAACTGAAGCCCAGAGAGGTAATCTAGTGAGTACCAGAGCTGATTTTCTAAACCAGGCTGTCTGGTTTAGAGACTACTACCACTCTAGAGAGTTGATTCAATATAACTGGACAAACTGGCATCCTACAAATGTAAGGGGAATGTCAATTTTTCCTACGAAAATAATGATGTAGTTCTAATTAATTCTATTGGTCACCAAAATTGAAAGCAAATAATATATACATACATACTATATATATATATATATATATATATATATATATATATATATATATATATATACATATATATATATATATATATATATATATATATAGAGAGAGAGAGAGAGAGAGAGAGAGAGAGAGAGAGAGAGAATGAGGAGGGATAGGCTAAGAGCAATTTGTTGGGGGCAAAAGTTATGAAATAGTTTTTGAGGCAGATGGTTATAAATGGCCCTGAAGATTTAGAAAAAGAGCCACTGCAAGGAGACATAGATTGTTGTCACTATTTAAAATTCACTTGCATTATTATAGGAAGCAGAGAAAGTTTTGCTCCATCTGCCTTTGATTTTAATGTGCAATCAGAACAGTTATCTAAAGAAAGTGAGCATGCCTTTCACCTGCACATCCACCATTCTGCTACTTGGGAGGAGTAATGGCTGGAACTGTACTAGTCACCTTCAGCCATGAATATACCACACTCTTATGCTGTGGAATATTGAGCCAGAACAAATCCTGCTTCTTGACCATTTCAGTGAAGTATCCTAGTGGTACTGGGTGATTTGCCTACAGATGACTCCAATGTGATGAAGAAATGAACTTCTGTTGAAGTATGTAAAATGGGAAGAGAGAAACAGATCCCCAATCTTCTTCAGTAAAATCTACCATTTTCTTTCATACTTAACTCCTAGGAACTGCTTCCAGGATTTGTCACTTAATATTTCTTTCTACTTCATTTGATTGTCATTTCCTTATATACTAAACCAAATAGACACATATAGTTACATATTTAACAAGACATTTTGCCTGTCAGATCTTTTGAACACTATCATACCTCACTCCTATCTAGGATAGGCAGTTCCAAACAATATTATGTATATCTTCTTATAACCATTTGTATAATATTTGTAGGTTATATTTTTTTAATTTTTTAAAGATTTTCTTTACTTATTTATTAGAGAGAGAGAAAAAAAAAGTGAAAATAGTCACTCTAGGGCCTCTAGCCACTGCAAACAAACTCCAGATGCATGTGCCACCATGTGCATCTGGTTTATGTGGAATGTGGAGAATCAAACCTGGGTACTTAGGCTTCACAGCATGCACCTTAACTGCTAAGCCATCTCTCTAGTGCTATATGGTTACATTTTTATTGTATCTTGAAATTCTTCTATTTTAAGTTGATTTTATGTTAGGTTTGTTTTTAATTTTCTGTTTAGTATGAAAAATATTTCTTCTCCTGTTTTTTTAAAGTGAAAAGCTTGCATTATTATAAAGGAAGATAAATCACTTCATCTAGAACCAGATGGAAAGATATCCACCTATAATACCAGAAATCCTGAAACACAGGCAAGCCTGGACTTTAAGGCAAGCCTAGACTACACAGTGTTTTCTAGGTAAACCTGGACTACATAACAAAATCTTATTTTACCAATCCAAGGCAGGGTCTGGAGAGATGGTTTAGCAGTTAAGGCACTTGAGTCCCCAGTGTCCATGTAAATACAGAAGCACAATGTGAAACATGCATATGGAATTCCTTTCCAGTGGCTGGGAAGCCCTGGCATGCCCATTTCTCTGTCGGTCTCTCTCTTTCTCTTCTTGAAAATAAATAAATAAAATTATTAAAATGTCAGAAATTACAACATTTAACAACAACAACAACAAATAAACCCTACTCCTTGTCACTATCTATTGTAGTATGTATTGCAGTGCTATAACTATGGGGAAGCATTATTCATATTTCTAAGGTAAAATCAATTATTAAGAGACAAATAAATGGAGACTGGTGTGATTATACTAGTTCACTTTGATTTTATTTTTAATTTAATTTATTTATTTGCAAGCAGACGGAGAGAGAGAGAGAGAGAAGACAGACAGACAAAGGCACGCCATGGCCTCTAGCCACTGTAAATGAACTCCAGACACATGTGTCCCTTGTGCAACTGGATTACATGGGTCCTAGGGAATCAAACCTGGGTCCTTTGGCTTATCAGGCAAATGCCTTAACTGTTAATCCATTCCTCAAGCCCCTTTTATTAACTCTTAACAGTTACTTTGTAAACTTGAATTTTTTAACTTTTAAATATTTTTTTCATGACATGATTTTTTAACATATTTCTTCCAAATTCAAATTCATATTCTTCAGTTTTGCTGCTAAATTTGCTATTATCAAATCATGTGTTGCATATTGGGAAACTTAATTCACAACATCAATTGCTATCTTTGCTTTCAGATTTTGATATAAATTTAATATTTTTAAATTCAAGCTTAATATAAGGCATTTTAGTACTTTATAAATATAAAGAATTAACTACTGTTTCCCATCTCTTTTTTGCATATTATATTCCAACATCACTGAATAACGTATGGTTTGATATCCAGGAATAATTATTTAAGCTATATATGTAGTAAATGGTGGTAAAGAACATAAGTAAACATAACAGATATCAATTAAATTAAATTGAATAAAACTAAAATATGTTAATCAATGAAAACTTCTTACAGAAAAATGGATAAAGTAGGGGTTTATTTTAGCTTATTTTGAGAAAATTATACAGCATAACTTTAAACATTTTAACATAAGTCATTACTGAGGTTTATTATAGATTGTCTATTTTAACAGATATGTTTAGGTTTAACTTATATACAATATATCCATCTAGTTGAAGTGTAAAATTTAATATGTTTTGGTATACTAAGTAAATTTTGCAATTGTAGCCAGAACCAATTTTAGATTTTTTTTTTAATTTACACTAAAATAACTCTATACTCACTAGCAGTCATACCTTATACTCCCACAGCCTTCAATACCAGATAACCACTAATATGCTTTCTGTAGTTACTGATGTACACATTCTAGATAGTCCTTATAAATATAATCATATGGTGGATGTCATCTACATAGCATGTGTATAGTATAGCATATACAGTATCTTCATTCTTGTTTGCTAAACATTTTATTTTATGAATATACCGTATTTAATTTTTTAATTTTTTTTATGAGAGAAATCAAGAGATGATAGATGGATGGATGGATAGATAGATAGATAGATAGATAGATAGATAGATAGATAGATAGATAGAATTGGCATGCCTGGGCTTTCAGCCACTGCAATCAAAATAAAGACGCATGTGCCCTTGTGCCATCATGGACATCTGGCTTACGTGAGACCTGGAGAGTCAAACACAGGTTCTTAGGCTTCACAGGCAAGTGCTTTTGGGTCTAGGCCATCTCTCCAGTCCCATTTTTTTAAATATATATGCATTTATTTGAGAGTGGGAGAGAAAGAATGAGGGAGAGAATGGACATGCCAGAATCTCTAGCTACTGCAATGAATGAAATCTAGACCCATGCAACATCTTGTGCATCTGGTTTTATGTGGTTATGGGGGAATTGAACTGGGATATTTAGGCTTTCCAGGCAAGCTACTTAACAGCTAAGCTATTTATCCAGTTCTTATATTTTATTTTTACATTCATAAGGACATGACATATTTTATTTATACACTCTTAAGTTGGTATTCATTCAGAGTTGCTCTGTCTTTAGGTTCTTGTGAATAGAGCTTTTGATAACATTTGCATTTATGTTTTTGCTTGATATAATATTTGTCTGGGATCTCTAGATATATATATATGTGTGTGTATATATATATATATATATATATATATATATATATATATATATATATATATATATATATATATATATATATATATATATGGAGAGAGAGAGAGATTAATTACACTGGTTTACACAATAGTCTTTGTATTTCAACAATAAACAATGCTCATCGGCAGGCTTAAGATAAGAAGCCAGGATCTGCTCAGTCAACAAGCAGAATTCCTCAGAAGTCTCAGTCTTGTGCTTAAGGACTAGATAATGCCTGGAGAGCCACTGGTCTGCAGTCCAAGATGGAAGGCCAGAGGAACTGAGTTCCAGTGTTAGTAAAGGATGGCAGTAACAGGGTAGATGAACTCACTAGAAAGTATCAAAGGTGGACAGGCAAAAGCAGCACGACTTTCTCCCCCAGACATCCATGTATCTGGGCCACAGTAGGAAGAGGTAGCCCATTCTAGGGGATGATCTCTGTTTAGATTATTCTTCCTGGAAACACCTTTATAGACCAATTCATCTCTTAGTTGATTCCTGATTCAGTCATATAGACAACCAAGTGTATCCATCACAAATTGCTATTTTTTCAAGTTGTGAATAAATACCTAGATGGTTATACAAAAATTGCATGTTTCTATTTTGAGAATAGACAAAAATTCTAAGAATATGTTTAAAATTTAAAAGTTTTGTTTTCATTTAGGTTGCTACATTATTTTGTTACTGCTTTATTTTACTCCAGGCAAGACTCAAACACAAACCTCCTGTCTTTGCTCCTCCTGCAAATGCTGGGAATTATAGGTGGACTATAGTATGCCCAATAGTAGATATATCTTCATTTATAGGTTACTCTTCTGTTATAGTCTAACATTAATTTATCATATGATAGTATTTTGTTATATCTTTGTATTTGGATTCATTAGTAATCAACTTCCTTGATGTTTTAAAGAAAATATCATATTTCTATTCATAGCATGTAAAATACTTCCTGTTTGTTACAGATGAAATTTCACCAAATTCAAAGTATTATTGCTTTTATGAGTATGCATTAATAGGAAAAGTAAGATCAGATTTCTAACATTAATATTTATTCCATTTTTCCCTGTATGTATTTCTTGATGTTGTGCCATTAAAAAAAAAAAACTGGCTTTATTCATATGTGCCTATCTGCTTGTCAATGGGTTGTAGCTGTGAATTCCACTATACTAGCTTTGTTCCAAAGTGCATATATCTTTTATTAATATATTGGCTAATTTAATAGTTTTAGGATTCAGTTTTTGTTATTTAATTCCATAATGAATTAAGAGTAGTTATTGCATTTTACTGAACCCAATGATCATAACTAAAGTTAGTGCTGTCTAAATCTTCTAGTAACTGTACTTAGTGATTTTTCAAACCTTTCTGCTATGACATAAATACTTGCATGTCACATAATGTATGAATATTAAGTTACAGATTAATTAGCATCTTTAAATGTAAATGGCTTCATTTATGTATAGTTGGAGTTCATCTTTTATAACACATTAGTGATTTTTACACATAAGAATACAAAGAATGCCAGGAGTGAATGGAAAGAACCTAATATTAAGAAGAATGTTCACAATAAGGATGAGAGAAAGAGAACTACATTCATTTTAAAATTAACTTCAGGACAAGGCTTAATGTGATGAGATAAGAGAGCAGCTGATTTCATCTCAGCCGACAAAGCACTTTGGTTGTTCTGTATCTATTAGACTTTCAAAGGTTTATATTGTACAACAAGCCCAGACTAAGTTATCAATATCTTTCCTTTTTATTTATTCTTCATTTTTATTGTGCATAGCTTATGAAAATACATTATTGGGTCATGCATATTTGATATTTATCAGATAAGAGAACAATGCATTACCAAATACAGTAGCAAGTAACCTTCAGCAGAATCTATTAAGGAATCATTCTGTTGTTGCAAAAATGCAAATATCTTTAGACTTAGACCATAGTAATAGGATTCGAATCTCTTAGTACATGGCCCAGGAATGTAGATTTTATTAGTATTGCAAAGTGATTCTCACATATATTAAAGTTCGAGAGCATCCAAATTGCACCATATAGTTTGTGATAATGACTGTGGTTTAGCAAAATGTTTAAAAACATAGACTTGTCAGGCTTATCTGAGTTCATGTGCTGAATCTGTTTAAGTCATCTTTTCAGCCCTGTTTCTTCTTCATCGTGATGTAACCATGAGAAAGCGACTTAAATTCTTTTAGCATCAATCTTCCTTACTTATATAGTGTGGGATATAAGATGGCTCTATTCTTAATTCTTCTGATGCTCAAATTCAGGTTTAAGCCACAATGCTGCCAAATTATTAATAGAATTGTCCTTCCTTCTCTCAGCTGTCCTAGTTTTAATGATAAATCATATGATATCAACATGTCTCCCTTTGAGATTGTTATAGTGATTATTAAAACCTGCCTAATTTAGTAGCCACAAACTTCTTAGTGTATTTTTAAGGTTCTTATAAATAATGCAATTTTTAACAAAATAGGGCAGGGGATATGACTCAGTAAATAAAATGTTTACATCACAAGCATAAGGACCCAAGTTCAGATCTCCAATATCTGTGTGGTAGTATTTGTAATTCCAAGTTAAGACAAGAGTATCTAAATATCCTGGGCCAGCTAACCTGGTATATTCACAGGAGAACATAAGAAACCTTGCAGGAAACAGTGTGGAAGGCAAGGACCAACAACCAAAAGTTGTCCTCTGAGCTCCACATACCTACTGTGGCCTGTGTATGCCTGCACACACACACACACACACACACACACACACACATCTACTTTTCATCCACGCAAATAGATGCTAAAAATTAAAAGAAAGTATGAAATAATCTCCATGGAGCATGAAGTATTGCCTATTGCTTAAATTACTTCAAAACATGGATTTCCATGATGAAAGTCTTATTATTAATTGATAGCTACTTTTTCTCTTCTCTTGATAGTCTTGGGATTAAGCTATTTTGTCCTCTCTATTTTCACTAACTTGCTTATGCCATATTGATAGTGTTATGTTAAAAGGCATATTTGGAGTAGAGAATTTAGGTATATTAACCCAAAAGAAGCATAACAAAAGCCTGTGAAATGGAATCCTAGCACAACAGTAATAATATTGTAAACAATACAAATATCTACAACAGATAAATAGAAAATTTTCTTCTCTTCATAGACTTTTGATGAAAAACTTTGTAAGACTCCTTTTATTTGCTTTTCACGTCTAAAAATTATGTTTAAGCAGAGAACAAGGAGTGTTTAAAGGTTGTTCTTGTAGCTGGATGGGAATACTGGATTGTGCTCAGATAGACCTATGTTTCAATCTGTGTTTACCACTTATCTGAAGGAAAATGTATCTCATTACTGTGAGCAATTTGTCATCAGTAATCTCATAAATCATGCTGAGAAAATGTGAGATGATACACATAGACTTCTCAGCATCCTATGTCTTCTCTCAGTTATTATTGTGTAGTATCATTGTTCAGAAACATATTCAAATTCACCCTATAATTAATTATGTGAACAGTATACCTTAGCAATTCAGCCTTTGAATTATTACACTCATTGGACTCCTTGTATTTTATTTATTTTTTTCTGTCCATTTTGAAAAGTATTCCTCTAAGATAAGGAAGAAAAGAAGTAGCATAGATTATGCAGAATAAGTAATCTATTACATTTGAGAAAACTAAGAACTAAAGAAGTGGTGGCCCAAGTGACACCAAAGACATATGTTTTTGAATCCCTGATTGTGATCACATGGTAATGTGTGGCTGATATTGTCATACTTGGCACTTTATTCCTCTTTGAAAAATAACCCTTATCTAACATAATTTTCAGTGTATCATTTTCAGTGAAATGTGTAGAATTGTGTGGATAATACATTCAAAATAGCACATGATTTCAGCCTGAAGTGTCCTCAATCATTTTGGGCACATGTTTCTGAAATTTGTACTGTAGAAAGAAGTATAAATATAGATTTCTATATTACTTTCATAAATTCCAATCTTCTTGGGTATCATAATTTTGAAAATATGTTTCTGGAATGCATAATGTTGATAAAGTTGTAAGCATCAATTATTTCATTGAAAATATACACAGTATTTATCCTGAATTATTTCATGCCAAAATTGAGTATGCAAGAACTATATTTTAGTGCACAAAACACATTTCCAATGATGTTTGTATCACTGCAGTGTTTTCAATAAACCAGCATTCTTATAATGAGCATGGTGTTATTATAAGGAAGCTGGCAGTACAAGCGGTACTTTGTATTTTCTCATTTCATGCTTTCATTTAGATTTCAGATGATCTTACTTTCATTTCCAAGTTGGCATGAATTACCAGTAAATAGGAATCCATTGACTTGAGCTACATTTGCTTTATACATACCTGAAGGGAAAGAATGGGAAATGTTTATAGTAATAAGTTTTAACTGAGGTTATCTAGATGGAAAAATTTCCTTTATTCAAGCAACATGCCAAATATCTTAGCATGTGGTCTGAAGAAACTACATTGATGTATCAATTTATGGATGAGTGTGTACTTTGGTAAAGGAGTCACAGAAAGGAAATGGTAATAACTCAATAAATTAATGATTATAAGTTTTAGTTGATGAGAATTTGATTCAAGCTAAAAACAATGTTTTAGGCAGGATTATACTTTAGGTCAGGCTGAAGTGGAACTCATTCTATCCCAACCTTATCTGTACTTCATGGTGATCCTCCTACTATGACGTCTCACTGGAATTAAAGGAGGGAGACCCTACCCCCAGCTATATTAAAACAAGTTCTAAGAATCACTAATAGTGTCATTCTTAGAAGTAGAGTTGATTAAAATTATGAATAAAATAAAATTTTTAAATTTGGCTTCAAAAATCACATTGGCATTAATACATGATAAATGATAGATTTTTTAAAGGTAAAACCTTTAAATTATAGAAGGAAAATACCCTGTAGAAGGTTAAATAATAGACAAAAATAAACTGAACTGATAAATCAAATATATATAATTTTCTTTCATTTTTTTGTTTTTCAAGATAGGGTCTCACTCTAGGCCAAGATGACCTGGAATTCACTCTGTAGTCTCAAGGTGGCCTCAAACTCACAGTGATACTCCTACCTCTGCCTCCTGAGTTCTGGGATTAAAGTTGTGTGTCACCACATCCACCTCAAAAGTAGATTTTTTTTGTGTTTTAATAATAGGTTTCCATAAACATGGTGTAGCAGACAGCTTCAGGTTCACTGAGATGAACTTCCAGACCAGGCACAATTATGAAGGAAGGGATTTAGTGAAGCTTACAGATCCAGGAGAAGTTCTACAAATGGCAGAAGAAGCTGGCCTCCTCTTAAAGGACCAAGCAGAAAGAGAAAAACCCACACCACACATCACACTTCAAGCATGCCAACTAGGCACACTTTGCATATATTTAGACTGGAATTTCAAACCCACCACCACTCCTTAAGATCCACAGTGACACCTCCTTCACCCAGGTGGCTGCAGATCCAAACTACAAACAAATAAAACACTGAATATATTAGAGAAAATCTATTCAAACTACCACACTTGGTTTTCCGTATCAGTCAGAATAATCTAGGTTACAATCTAGAAGCAAGCACACCCTTAACATCAATGGAATGAAGCAAAACATATTAGATGGGTTTTTGTCCATTTCAGAATGGGAGTGGAAATGTAGCTATGATTTTTGTTATCTTCTCTGACACAGGCCCCAAAAAAGATTTTACCAAGTCAAATGTGGTTCAAGAAAATAAAAGTTATGCTATCTAGCAAATAAATTGTATTCTGTCATCCAAAAGTCACCTCTTTAGTACTTCTATCCACAATTGTTTGTGTACAACTATGTTCATGATTCTGATAGTGGTAAGGTGGCAAAGAAGTATAATCTTCCAATATGTCCAGAAGTGTGACAATAACCCAAACCCCTTATTGGAAAGAAATAAAAGGGTATTAAACATCTCTACCACATCTGAAGACTACGTTGACTGTTAGACCAAAATTATAATCCTTCCATTATGGCATACATATGATGATTAACCTTAGAAGTGCCATTTCTGACCTTAAGAGCAACCTGATTCCCTCCAATCAGTTAAAATTGGCACTGTTGGCCTTGCTAACATGGATGATGCTTCTCTGGTCAGAATGGAAGTGATCAATGGCAATAGGAAAAGCTGAAAGTTGCAGCTCATTTGTGTATCCACTACTAAGTTCATTCCTATTCATTGAAGCACACACCCATTTTATTCTCATTGGAAAAAAACAAACGAAACAGACTATTGACATCATAAAGGCTAGTCCAACTATGAAATTGGACTGGGGAATTTAGGGAATAAATCAGCTATGTATTACTTATTTTCCCAAGAAACTCATACTTAAGGCAAGAAAATTCTAGGGATCTCTAAAGAATAAACTAACCTCATCCTATTTATTATCAGGGTCCAATAATGTTCTGTTACTTTAAGTACTGCTTCCATTACTATGCATAAGATAACTGGCAAACATTCATTTATTTTAATGTGTAAGTTCATGGTTCCTATTTTCAGAGTTTCTAATGTAGGGATGGTTGGTGGATGTGAGACATATATTTTATATTTAAATCTTGCCGGGAAATTTTGAGGGATAGATGAAAGTGAATTATTGTTTAGGAATTTTACATTAGAGGAACTTATTTATTTTGAGATTGTTTTCTAAAGTAATAAATTGTCTAAGCCTCAATATTAATCATTTTCAAACTTTAAGAATAAGACCATCCATTTAGTTCAGTAGAATCAATGTTTTCAATGTTTGTTCTTTACTCCTTATATATAAAAAATGATTGAGGCTATTAAACAATTCATAGAGTGTTTTGGAATCCTGTCAGTCTCTGTATGTTTTATATTCTGATTTATGAGTCAGTTGAGCAGGGAATACATCCATTTTGAGTATGCTGCACAATGTCATATTTAATACATGCAGATCCCATTATCATAGTTGTCCTAACATAAAATTTACCAAAATAAGAAATAAAATGTTATAACTAACAATTGATTCATCTAGTTTAATCTTTTAATCTTTTCCTTTAAAACCCCATGTAAATTATAAGAAAAGTATTTATTAAGTCATCTATTTTGAAAACTAGACTTGTTTCCTAGAGGAAAGTAATAAACTCCAATTATGAAGCCAATAATTATAAGAAACCAGCTAGTAATAAACATGTTCTTTGTTTCTTCAAAGGGCACTAGCTTCAAATTGGCCAAAGATGTCAGTGAAAAGGATGCCATTTGCAAAGTGATTAAGACTAAATATAATTCTCATGACCATAGTTTGATAAAGTAGATAAAATGTATATGCCATAAGCAGATCTAAAATGAGTATTATGATTATCCTTCCCTGTGCTTTAAAATGACCAATTTATGGCAAGGATGACTTAACATAAGTCTCTACCATAGAATTCTGATATTGTGAAACACAAACAAAATCATGCATAGGTAGAGATAGGCTGTCTTTCACCTGTAGTATCCTAAAAGTGGAGAGAGAAATTATTGTGATTGGAAGAATGCTCCAAGCAGAGATGATAGTCAGATGGAAAAGAACTTTTTCCCCCCGCCTAGGAGAGACTAAAAAGGTCTACAATTAACTTTGCATAGGGAAATCAAATTAAAGGGTCACAGGATGGCATGATCATACAACTGGTTATGTGACCCCCCCACACACACTGAGGTCAGTTAGTGATAAAAGCACACTCTTATGAAAGTGACATATTACCACCCAGTCTGAGAGTATATCAAGTCCAGACATGTGACCAATTGTGGAATAAATGGTTACTAACTCAGTTGCTGTATTTTTATTATTCTATGAATGTCTGTTATATGTAAAATAAAATAAAATGTTCATTTAAGGCAGATATCTTCAAAAATGTAGAAATACCTTACCCAGATTCCCACATTTTTAGGCTTCATAGGAGTACTATTAGTAATCTACACAGCACATAGGTGAGAAAAGTGCATATAATCTTTAATAATCCTATTGGATGTAACATTGAGGCAAAGAAAAGTGCTCTATGCCAAGCAGATATTCATTTTGTGTTCTGAAACACAGAAATTGAATGGGAGAGATAGAAATGAACAGGACCCTAAGGCTGAAATCTTTACAAAAGCCTGTCTGTGGAGGAATTCACCTCCCAAGTGAACTTCTCTGATTCTCTTGCTTTTAAACATTATGGCAGGCTCTGTTCTTTTCCTTTGGACCATGCTGTGATAGCATGCTGAGAAGTTCTCTCTGCAGTCTGCTAACAGACATTTATAGTGGGAATTAAATTTATTCAATTCATATACGAATGAGCAGAGTACATTCAGCACCTACAGATTGTATTTTTGTCAATATGGGGTTTTGAACATTTTGAATTAAAAATGTAATGGAAATTAAAATGCAACTAGGACTTTAGGCTAAATTGTTTCTAAGGAGAGTTATCTGTAATATTAGGAAATTGAGACAGCATTGAGCCATAGAGTTTAGAATTATGAGAGGATTTAAAGGTCATGGAATTCAACCTCCCACACAGTACAGGAATTCCTTCACAAGAGTAACTAGTCATCCAAGATCTGTTTGAATATCTTTAGTGTTGGGAATCTCACTCCAGGGGCAGCCATACCATTCTGAATAGAAGTAATTGTTGATTTTTTAAAAATATTGAACTGAGAAATAAGTACCTTCCAAGATAGAAGTACTTGATTTTCATAAGTGCTTTGGAAATCAAAAAGCAAAGAAATGCAAAATATCACAAAATCTCTGAATTGAAAAACAACTCCAGGGAACAGAATTCATTTTTCCCAGTTGCCATTTAAGACTCAGTTTTGCTTCCCTCCTGCATCATTATTTCTGTATCAGAGGATTTTCCTAGCTGTTTGCTGATAAATAATAGTAGAAAATATGTGTTTCTTTGAAAGAGTATACACTGCTACATGTAGGAAAAGTTTGTGGTTGATCAGATTCAAAAATTTCATTAGCTTTAACTATTTTATAACCCCTCATGAATCCTTTCTTATTTCCTGGACTTTCCACTGGCTTTTCTCCTAACTGTGGATAAACCAATTTTGCTTTTGTTTATCATCAAATTCCTTTACATCAATATGTATGTCTTGATTTTTCTTTTGAAATAGTTACAAAATTTGTCTGGTTTCCTCATTGAGTAAACATCCAATTTTAACATGAACTTGCTTTTACTTTTATATTTGCATTAGTCATTTCCTGTTGGTGTGGGAGTAAGAAACCAGGGAGGGATTAAATGCATAAAAATGCAGGAGACCCCAAGGTCTTTGAACCGCAAATTCAGGTCCTTGCCCAAGTTATCAAAGATTTGAAAATATGGACTCACAGATGGATATATTATGAATTACAAGGTTTAATTTAGGGTGAGCTACAATCCAGAGAGAAGACTAGCAAGGAAGTCCAAGCTGAAGATAGAAAAAACTATCCATTGGATCTTTCTAAGGAAACCTTTAGGGAAGTGTCTTTCACTTTTATGAAGTTGTTGCTTGAATCCATCTTAGATGATATTGGATAAGATGCAGGGTCTTCTATTGTCATGGCAGGCAAGCTGGATTCCATGTTTCCATATGTCAGTCCCTAGCTGACCACCTATGAGCAGGAAAAAAACCACTCTTACTCTCTTATGCCATATCAATATTTCTGTTAAAAAAGTGTTGTGACATTGTTGCTCAAAGTCACAGCTTCTGACACAAGCTAGTGAGGTATTTTTGTAATGAACTGCGGCTCCATCTGAAATTTGCCTTTTAATAATTCTGGAGGTGTCATCTGCTATGATGTCCAGTGAATTTTCCTACCAGAGCAATATAAACTTTGTCAGCAGGAAAGGGATTCATGGGAAGTGTAAAGGAGGATTTAAAAGATAAAGTGGCTATCAGAACTGCATGGTGAGTATAATAATTTCATTTTTATGGTTAACATCTGGCTAAAATTTTATAATTCAACTTAATTTTCATATTTTACATTCATTGATTGTCTTGTTTCTTATTTTGTTCTCATACCTATAATTATGATCTCTACCTGGACTGTATAAATATATAATATTTTCTTACATTTGGCTGATATTAACAAAAATAGACTATACCATCTCTTAAAATAGCTAAATTTTGACAGGTATTTAAAATAACATAACTTGTGTAGTGAAAAAATTACATGATTGGAATTATAAGTTTACACCATATAGTTATGAGTGTTTGAAATATTCATTGTAACTATAAAGAACATGCCTACAGAACATAATCCCTTGAACTAATTATAACATGTGCCTGACTTCCTTACAGAATGATTAGAAATAAAATCTGGGAGATTATGTGTGTGTGTGTGTGTGTGTGTGTGTGTGTACCTTATCCCTACCACTTACTTTCAAAATTGTCTCTTTTCCTGAAAAGTTTTAAACTTTTAAAAATTTAAAGGTGTGCAGAAAGGGGAAGGCTGAGAAGTAAAGGGAAACAAAGAGGGAGAAGTACACCATGTGACCAGACAGGGATCTGGAGAAAAAAAGCATGGAAAGAAAAGAGAAAAGAAAGTTCACAGAACTCCTGCCATGTGAGGAGCTGGAGGAGATAAAGAAGCCATTCAGAGAGTAAGGGCTAGGAGGGCCCTCCCAGATGGACCTGGGTGAAGTCCAGCTGAGGTGAAAAAAAGTAACCCACAGCTGGAAGTACCTAAGTGATCACAGAGCCAGAGAGGCTGCCCTCCCCTTGCAAAGGTATTTTTAATTTTTTTTAATTTATTTTTTGAAAGTGATGGGGGGAGGGGAGAGAGAGAGAGGGAGAGAGAGAGAGAAAATGGGTGCACCAGGGCCTCCAGCCACTGCAAACGAACTCCAGATGCATGTGCCCCCTTGTACATCTGGCTAATGTGGGTCCTGGAGAATTGAGCCTCAAACCAGGACCCTTAGGCTTCACAGGCAAGTGCTTAACTGCTAAGCCATCTCTGCAGCACTGCAAAGGTATTTATAACATTAGGGTGGTGAGCTGTCTTTTGGTTAGGGCTGGAGGCCATTTTAGGAAGAGATTAGCGAGTGCGGGGGGGGGGGGGGGGGGAGGGGGGGGTGGCGGCTAAACTTGACCAACCATAGTATTTAAAGTCTGTTAAGGACCTTCCTCCCAGGAGGGGTCCTTACTGTTTGTAAAAAAAAAAAAAAAAAAAAAATTCTTTGGAACTAGGCAAGTGAAAAGAAAAATTTCCATGCCCCTTTTACCTTCAGGGGTCCAATCACCATAAATCTAACCCCCTTCATTCCCCTCTCTCATGAGAAGACACTCTAACTGCTGTTAGAGGACAACAGGGGCAATGATATCAGATAACTAACAATTTCTCACTGAATAGGGCAGAAAATTGTGGCAGTTAGAAAATCTCTCCCAGAGAGGGAAATTATTCTAAAGGGCCCCAGAAGTATATTGATAGAGTGCAGGAAGATAGTCTTGGAAGAGAATGTTGGAGAGAAAAAAATAAATAAATAAAAGTAAGGAGTTGATGAGAAGTGAACACACAGCTATCTGGTCACCTTCAGTGTTATCCTTCATATCGACTTCTAGGCCTTGGGGAACATTCAAGGGAACCCAGGTAGATAGAGTTTGATTGTCTCAATACAACCTGAGCATGAGCTGGCTGAGATTTTCTTTCATAACTGTTCATCAAATGGCACAATAGTGTCTGTCTGGCATGGCCTGAATTGGTTTCTGTATGGTTTATAAAACAAACGAGATATTAGAAGAATTATCAGAAGCATATATGCAACATTTAACTTTGATACCATATTTTGTATAACAGCCTTCCAAAGTGTATCTTTTCAAATTTGTCCTGGGTGTAACCAGAGCCAAAGGTTGGTACCATAGAGTCACTGGGTACCACTACAGGCTGTACAAATACAATTTTGGTGTCAGGACCTGTTTAATGATGTCCTGGCACAAGTTATTAGATATTGACCATTGTTCCCAGTATAAGGATTTTTTTTTTTTTGAATTAAGAGACCTTTGGTTAGATTGTACACTTGAAAATAATCCTTTAGAACTATTAAGATTTGGGGACAGGGAAGTTCCAGGACAGGATATATGTACTTGTCTTGCCTGGCCAGCATCCAAGCATGATTCACTCCAACATTACCCCAGCCCTGGATGTGTCTTACATCATAGCAGATAAGCAGTGACATTGGCAAGATAGGTCTGTTGCAGTCAGGTTCACATTGCTGGTAGAAGTCACCAGACCAAGAGCATCTTGTGGGGAAAAGTGGCTTATTTTGGCTTATAGGCTTAGGGGAAGCTCCATGATGGCAGGGGAAAACAATGGCATGAGCAGAGTCTGGACATCACCCCCTGGCCCACATAAGGTGGACAACAGGAACAGGAGAGTGTTCCAAACACTGGCCAAAAGACACTGGATATAATGCCCATAAGTCCACCTCCAAGAATACACTGCCTCCAGGAGGACTTAATTTCCAATTGCTCTAAGCTGGGATGACTAGCATTCAGAATACCTAACTTTATGGGGGCACTTGAATCAAACCACCACATTCTGCCACTGGCTGTCGTAAACTGATAACCATCCATCATGTAAAAAGCAATGTGTTGAGCTGGAGAGAGGGCTTAGTGGTTAAGTGCTTGCCTGTGAAGCCTAAGGACCCCTGTTTGAGGCTCGATTCCCCAGGACCCACGTTACCCAGATGCACAAGGGGGCGCATGCATCTGGAATTAGTTTGCAGTGGCTGGAGGCCCAGCCCATTCTTGTGCTCTCTATATATATATCTACATCTTTCTATCTCTGTCTGTTGCTCTCAAATAAATTAAAAATAAATAAATAAATAAATAAATAAATAAATAAATAAATAAATAAAAAGCAATGCATTCAGTACAACTTTAAAAGTCCCTATAGTTTTTATCAGTCTTAATGATGTTCAAACATCACCATACCCTAAGGTCTTTTAACTGAGCTATAAAACCAAAAAAAAAAAAAAATCTCTAAAAACCCCATAATGGCAGAGAATAAAGAAGACAGCATTGGGCATAGCAATGAAATATTCATCTGATATGAGATTTAAGACAACCAGAGCAAACTTTAAACTTTGTAGCTTCAAGTTCAACATCTGTAGCCACTAACAAGCCTCCAAGTCCGATAATTGTAACCAGCAACAATTCTGTGGAATTTCAATTCTGCCCCTCCAGCTAGCCTACTCACAGTCCTGGAAAACTTCATTGGGGCTGGCAGCTCTCTTTAGTAGCCATCTCATGTTCCAGACATCTCCACTGGGTATCCACTGCAATCCGAGGTTCATTTTCATGGCCCCATTGGGTTTCCATGTAGGCATTCAGCAAACCTGCTTCAAATTGCTCATAGCCATTTCTAAGACACAAGACCATGTTGCAAACTCAATGACTCTCTTTTTCCTGCATTTCTTATATGCCACATTACCAGGTAGGGTGCCAATTTGTTAATCCAGGAGGGGAATAAAGTAGACTTTGAAGAACAGGATATTCCTTGAGCACTCAGGCTCTTCAAAAGAGTCAACATTCTTCCTGTTACCCCAGTGCAGGTCAGCTGGCCCAATCTCAAAGGTTGTAATCTCTCAATTGCAGCTGAACGGGCAACAGTTTTGGCCTAAATATTTCTTTCTGTGCCATATCCCTCTGCTCACACAAGTTCATGTCTATGCAAAGCCACCATGCACAACCTCTCAGGACAGGGGCATAACAGCAAGATTCTCACACAAACTGCTAGCCCAGTCTAACCAAAGCTCTTTCTCACCCTCAAAGCCAAACCTCACAGTCCATAGTTCTTACTACATTCAGGTCTTTCAACTCTGACCAAAATAGTCCATCAAGCTGTATTTACAGCACTGCAGGGCATCTCTTAGGCCAAGGTTTCAAATCCTTCCATATTCCACTTGAAAATCAGCTCCAAAAGGCAAAAGCCACACAGTCAGGTGTCTAGCAGCAATCCCACTCCTTGGTACCCCTTTACTGTTGCAGTCAGGTTCGCATTGCTGGTAGAAATTACCTGAACAAGAGCAGCTTGTGGGAAAAAAAGAGGTTTATTTTGGCTTACAGGCTTGAGGGGAAGCTCCATGATGACAGGGAAAGTGATGGCATGAGCAGAGGGTGAACATCACCCACTGGCCTACATAATGTGGACTACAGGAACAGAAGCATGTGCCAAACACTGGCAAGGGGACCTCAACATAAAATCAAATGCCAACAAAACCCTTAGGAGAGAACTGTCGAACTATTGGGATTAATGAAGAAACCAAAAGGTCTCTATAAATAACATCTTATTTGTTTAAGGCCCAAACGAAAGAGAAAAATATCAGGCACAGTTCAAATTAAAATTATGTACTTATTTTTACCAAGAAATTTAAAAGTCATGTGTTTTAAAATGTGTAGTCAGGTTATCACATTGGAACCTTGAGTTGGAGAACCTTCTGTCTCAGCTTCCCAAGTGGCTATGACAAGAGGCTTAGCTCATTTTACCCTTTATAATACCTGAACAAATAAATGACTTACAGTTATATAAAGATATATTTGTCATAGAGCAATTTGGCAGAAAATCACGGCAGGTAGTAAGCACCACCAAGCATGTTGTTCCCATCTTGTCTCTGTATTTCCTAAGAAAATAGAGCGGTCATCTCCCCGACCCTGCTGACACAGCTACAGGACTCAGCTACATAGGGTGAAGGAGGTATGTGCTCAGGACTCTGGCCTGTTAAAAAACCCTTTCCAGCCAAGTGCTTAGGCTCTGGGCTTGGCTAGAGCATTTTCAATCTTTCAGGCATTTAAGGGGCTAGAGACCCAGAGGTGGGGTCTCCCTCCACTCCAGAGGTGAGGTCTCAAATTTCCATTTGAATTGGGTAGAGGGCCTAACTAGAGGATGGGTGGAGCCCATAGAAAGATTCAGAGCTCCATCCTTCCGTTCCCCACAGTGGCTTCTAATGTATGTAGCACAGTGGCTTGTAGTTTGAAACAAACCAACAAAAAAACTAAAAGACATTCATGTAAGGGATCTTTGGTCTGGGCCTCCCTGTGGCCATAAGTACCCTCCTCTGCAGCTCAGCAGAACCAGCTCCCAAGCTCTCCAGGAGTTCAGCCTTCTGGACTGAGCTCAACTCAATGCATCTCCCTACAAATGTTGTCACCTTTACAAAAGAGCCCCACCTGTTACTATACCTGTTTGGCATCAGGTGATAGTGCATTTCAATAGGGCTCAGATCCCAGCAGGGTGGAACAAGTCAGGCCAAGAATCCATGGGAGAGTTAGTTGAGAGAGAGAGAGAGAGAGAGAGAGAGAGAGAGAGAGAGAGAGAGGGAGCGAAATGTTAATCATAAATTGAATATTTGTTATTCCAAGAACCTGCTAAAGTATAAAGGATCTGGAGTACCCCTGAAACTGATGGGAGCTGCAAAAGGAGCATACCAGCAGCTTGGCTCATAGAAGTACAGTGGGGAAACCAAATAAAATTGTGGCTATTTGTATAAAAATTATCCTCAAGATCTCTTGATTTTGTAATGGAAAAATTAGGGTTCTGGGGTGCTTCCTGGAAATCCAAGCCCTGAGTTCAAATATGCAAACTAACCAAAGAATTGGTAATTCCAGATTCAAGAGAATGATTTTTATAATACCACATTTTATTCAGATTTTACAAAGGAGTGCAGAAAGGGAAAGGTTGAGACAGAAAGGGAAACAAAGGGGGAGAAGAGAAGTACACCACTTGGAGCTAAGAGGCCATGTGGGCCACGTGTAGCTCAGGAGTCCATGTGACCAGATAGGGATCAGAAGAAAAAAAAAACATGGAAAGAAAAGAGAAAAGAAAGTCCAAGGAGCTCCTGCCATGTAGGGAGGTGGAGAAGATAAAGAACCCATGCAAAGAGTAAGGACTAGGAGGGCCATCCCAGCTGGGCCAGGCCCAGGTGAGGTGAAAAAATAAATAAATAAATAAATAAACTCACACACAGCTGGGAGGTTCTATGTGATCAGAGAGCCAGAGATCAAAATTATCTTTTAACAAAATGCTCCCTTTTGTCATACCACCTGATAAATAGGTATTAATAATAAAACTATCAGCTATTATAATAACATCAAAGTTGACTATTGATAATAAAGTTCATCAAATATAATATAGTTGTAGCCATTAAAACATTTAGTGAGGAGACTGGAGAGACAGCTTACCGGTTAAGGCCCATGCCTGCGAAGCCTGAGGACCCAGGTTTGATTTTCCAGGTCCCAAATAACTATTTTTTGCTTTATTAGTTATGTACATACTCAGTGTGTAAACGGCCGTGTTGATACCATTGTTAGCCTCCTCCTGTTCTTCTCCCTCCATTTTCCTCTAGTGTAAACATTCTTTCATTTGCTGTTTTTCTGTCTTTTGGTGTGTATGTAGTATGGTGGTATGGTATATGCACATGTATATGCAGATGCTCCTTGTACATGTGTAGAAATGTCACAGGAGAATGTCACATGTTCTTTTCTTGTTTTCTGTTTCTTTTCTGCCTTATTTCCTTGAACTATAGTCTCACACTGAGCGTGGAACTGTTGTTCTCAGTCAGACTAGCTGATTACTTAGCTCCATTGATTCTCCCATGCCCACCTCTTTCAACAATGGGGTTAAAGGTGTGCATGGCCATTCCTAGCTTTATATGTGGATGCTGGAAATTGAACACAGATTCTTCTAGTCCCTCCCAGGCCCTTATGCTTCCAAGGTATGCACTCTTACCCCACTGAGCCATCTCCCCAGACATACTTGACATTTTCTTACAAAAATGAAAGCACTAGATGTTTAGAATATAAACTAAGGGACATACCATTTGGAATATTACTCAATAATGCTTAAATACTTTATGAATACTTTTGAATTGTATCATTTTCTCTCCTTTTCACATTGCTTATCGTCCTTTGAATCTGACTGGTTTCAATTTTTTAATAATGAATCACTTTGTGAAGTAAAACTTATTTTGATATTTTCTAAGACGTCTTAATGTGAATCTCTGAGTGTGTGCTTGTTTGTGTATTTGTGTGTGTGTGTGTGTGCATGTGTGTGTGTGTGCGTTTCAAGACTTAATTCACTGGAACAATGAATAAAGCATAGCCAAAATTGAAAATCACAGAGAAACTCTGTGAAATATGAATCAGATGGAGAAAATGACCAATGAAACAATTTTGGCTTTAAAACAGCTTTTAAAATATATATGGATGTAAAAACAAATTCACTTTGTAGTAATTTTTTAAGCACTATGAAATTTAGGCAACTTTTCCAAATAGTGTGGTTTTATTAAATTTACAAATATTTATGTTTCTCAAGAAAATAACATGGGTTTTTTGATGGTAAACAATATGGATTGATATATAAGGTTCAGGATGTTTAATTAGAAGAATATTGCATCACACATCAGAATTGCTTTTTAAATACTTTATCATGAAACGTGTAGGGCATACTAAATCACATGTGTAGTTGCCACTTAGTTTAAAATATTTTCAAGGTAATGATTTTCTATCCTGTATGTTACTTTTCTGATAATCTTTTATCAACCAGTAATAGTTAACACTAAAAATGCAATAGAGGGCTGGAGAGATGGCTTAGTGGTCAAGGTGCATGCCTCTGAAGCCTAAGGACTCAGGTTCAATTCTCCAGGTCCCATGTAAGCCAGATATTCATCATGGCACATGCATCTGGAGTTCATTTGCAGTGGCTAGAGTCCGTGGTGCACCTATTCTCTCTTTCTCTTTCTCCAACTCTCTAACTCTGATAAATAGATAAATAAACTGTAATAAATATTTCTTAATTCTATTCATTTGTAAAAAACACAAGTATACCCCAAAGTAATATGTAGAATTTTCTTTGTGTGTGTCATACTGAAAGACAAACCTGTATTACTAGTCATCCTCAGCTCTATAAAATCTACTCTACTACCATAGGGCAACACTTTTATCTTATATATTATTGTATAACAATTTTAAACCTTGTATATATGGAGAGTTAGGGAATTCATGTACCATGTACTTCATTTTTTATTTTTATACAATTGAAACTCAATGAAAGTGATGTGTGACATCGTTTCATTCATTATAATGTTGTATAATGTTCCACTTTAAACTGTACCTTGTTAGACACTTACCTGTCCAGAAGTGGATGTGGGAAAAACACACGGGACAATATTATTATTATTATTACTGATTTTGTGGTTATTAAAATGTTAATTTTGAATGAGCAAAAAAGTTTAATATTCATATTAGTTGGAACATATTTTTTCTGTATTGTTGGATTGCCTTTTATCAATAATTTAAAAATCTGTAGAACATGGACTGCTTCAATGGAATAATGATATTTATCTCAATTTTGCCTATTTTGAAGTAATAGATTATGTAGGAAAAGCATGAGAAAATCTCTATTGATTAATGACTTGAGATACAGTACTTCCAAATGACGATGGGAATTGCCAGTGAAGTTCTGATTTCAATTATGCTAAAGAGACTTTGCTGTGCCTAAGGACCTTCCTTGTCTCATTACTTGTGTCATCTTGGAAGACAGACTGGTAAAAACTATACAAACAATTTAATACTAATGATATTTCAAAAAAGCTAATCCGCTAGGCAGTCAGTGCCTTAGGTCCTCACTTTGCCATTGCATTAATGGGAGAATAGCAAAACAGCAACAACAAATATATGTGAGAAGAAATGTTTGATACTGATTACTTTTGGCTGGCAGGTCTTGTGTTCTCTTTTGATGATGTGGAGAGCTGTATAGCACCAACATTTCATAGTACACACTATATCTATCACACGATGAAAAAATTTGCCCTTTTCTAAAGAAAAATTAAGTTATGAAATTTGCAAAAAAAATGGATGGATCTGGAAAGGATTATACTAAGTGAGGTAACCCAGGCCCAGAAAACCAAGCGCCACATGTTCTCCCTCATATGTGGATCCTAGCTACAGATGATTGGGCTTCTGCGTGAGAAGGAAAATACTTAGTAGCAAAGGCCAGTAAGTTAAAAAGGAGATATAAAGGGAAGAGAAAGGAAGGGAGGAGGGTACTTAATAGGTTTGTATTGTATATATGTAAGTACAATGATTGAGATGGGTAGGTAATATGATGGAGAATGGAATTTCAAAGGGGAAAGTGGGGGGGAGCGAGGGTATTATCATGGGGTATTTTTTTATAATCATGGAAAATGTTAATAAAAATTGTGAAAAGAAAAGAAAAGAAATGAAAAAAAATTACCCTTTTCTATTATGTTGCTTTCTGGAATTATGCTTACAGGCATTTTTGGAGTTGTCACATATCTGAGTCATAGGAATTCATGTATGGGATTGATTAAGCAAAATCCTTTATAAACAGTATTAGTCATTTCTTACTAGAATATATTTTCTCAGTTTGACCAAAATTTTCTCCTCACATTTCTACATAATACAAAATTATATATTTCTGTAGTGTTACAACCTCTGCAGAATTGGATTTTTTCAGAAATGAGTTTCAGTGGTGATCATTATGTTAAGAGAAAGAAAACAAGAACTTATGGCAGTTAAACATTGCAACACTTATTAGAATTTTCACACGGAATATATTTTCCATTTATCAAATACATCCTATTTACCAAGAGCAAAGCTATATAGTTAGATTGCATTTTTAAAATCATAATGAAATTAGGACTCAGTTTAAAGATGTAGATGATTGGTCTAGGGAGTTGGCTCACCCAGTAAAAGTGCTTGCTCTGCAAGCATGAGGCCCTAAAAGAAGCTAAGACAGCCTCCATTTGATTCCAACAACCACATAAAATCTGGACATGGGCATACATACCTGTAACCAAAAAATTGCTGGGGCTCACTGGTCAGCCATCTGAGTGAATACAGAAGCTCCAGGTTCTTTGAGAGATTCCTTCCCAAGTAAATAAAATCAAAAAACAAAAAGGGAAGATGCCCAGTAGTACACATGCCTTTCGCTTTTGCAGGTGTGTGAAATGGGCATTTCCATCTAAACAAATATACACACAAACATGTGTGCATGCACACATGCACACACACAAGCACATATGCATATAACATACACATATACACATGTATACATACATGCAACACCACACACAAAAAATATGCAATTATTTCTATGAACTTCAGTATGTTTCACTGGGCAATATTTTTCATTATAGATTATAAGTACATCTTCCTATTTTGGTGTCTTATGTGCCAAATAAGATGATCTCAAAATAGTATGTTGTTTTATTTTATTAATATACCTTGATTAATATATTATTGTTAGCAATAAATTTCCCTGTCTATAAATATTATATATAAATTTAATTTGAGTTTGTAAAAACACATTTTTGTCAATTCTTAGATGACAAGGCAAAGTTATCCTCAAATGAGAATATATACTGAAGTTCCCATATGTATGAAATTAGGGTAAATATATGATTTAGTAAAAAGGTGAATATATTATTCTTGATACAAATTATTAACAGTTAAATATTTGTGGATGTTTGACCTGGTATGCCTAAGAATTTTATTTTTTTTATATTTGCAAATGGAATATTTTCATGTAAGTATGAAAGGTTACACTAAAAAATTACTTCATACAGTTTTGAATAAATACTTATTTTCTTTCTTCTTTTCTGAAGATTTTTTTCATCTCTTCTCCCCTAAATCTTTCAAGTTATTAAGCAGCTTGCCTAAGGGAGAAACCATTTCCAGAAAGAAATTGTAATAACTTCTTTAGTGACTTTCGTATTTGGCTTCAGTTTCTTCTACCTTTCTTAATAGATTCACTTTCTTTGTTCACCTTTCTAAAGGAGGCATTGTAAGGAAGCTTCCTCCAGGGAATTTACAATATCTAGTGACGTTTGGCTCTTTTTTTCCTAGGCTAGACACCTCTTTGCTGAAAGAAGCCTTTTATCAACATCTATTATGCTCTTTTCCCACTGTTATAAATCTTCTATATTTTCTTAAATAGGACAGATTATATTAGGAATCCAGTTCCAATGCCATAGTACTGTAGTACTTGAATTTAGATGTAGGTTGGGTGTTTTCTTTTTTTTTTTTTTTTTTTTTTCTTCTAATCTCTATAAACTCAGATAGTTGCTTAAGGAGAACATGTTCTTTGGTTTGCTTTGTTCAGTTGTGAAGCTTTAATGATATGCGAGATGAGAGAACAGAGATAAAAGAACATCTTAAAAGGCCATGAAATCCTCATTCAGTTTGGAACAAACACCTTAGCTTAAATGTCTGCTACTTTACATACCAAAGTTCTTCAATGTGTGAACATTTGTCTACAATGTTAAACTGAGTCTCTCATCAAGCCCCCGGCATTTTTTAACATGCGTTTTGTTTCTGAAAATGCATTAATGGTGTATTTTAATTTCAGAGCCAGTAATTACCTTTAATTTCCTAATAAAGTATAGGCAATTGTGTATTTATTTTTGTCAATATTAAATGAGATTGGTTTTCAGGAGAGATTTTGGGTAATTACAGTTATTACCAGATATTAATATCTTAGCCAGCATTTTGGGAAAGTGAGTAAGTATATTAAATTTTGTTTGCAAATATACAAATCACCAAGAAAATCATAGAGAAACACTATCTATTATTGTTTTAACATCTGTAACAGTTACGATCCCATTGTTGGGACAAAACTCCTGATAACAAGCAGCTTGTGGAAGGAAAGGGATTATTCCAGAAATATTTGTAATGTTTGAACACAGATAAAGATATATCATGGCTGGGACACAAATGTAAATATTAAATTGATGTTTTATTCATACATACATTATACATATTATCTAATATTAACCTTATGCAATATTTTAAATAAGTATTCTTTTGGGAATTAAACAAAGATAGATCACATTTGAAGGGGGTGCAAGTATTTTTTGTTTTATTTCTTTCAGGGACACTGAATAAACTAGGCTATATAATTACAAAAGATCAAGTATAGAACTTTTCTATTGGTGGCATAATTTTTGAGTTCAAAACATTTCTGATGTTGAAATATCTTTTATTTTGGAACATATCAGATTTCATTTTTTAAGACTAAGGGGTCATAGTCTATAATATATAAACACAATGAGGGTATTTGTGCCAAATTATTCTTCTTTATAAAAGTCAATATGACTTCTTTACAAATTATATTCATTTTAGGTGGCACACTTGTCTTGATTAAGTAGCATTAGTTGACTTATATGCATAAGAAATTCAAAAATGCTTAGAAAATTATCATCAGGTTATATAATTTGCTTTTGTCTGGGAATATATATGTATATATACTATGTAAACATTCAAATTAATGAAAAAAATCCAAGATTATTTGCAAATGACTATATTTCCTAACCAAATAGTAATGATGAGGTATGAAAAACATAATTTGACTATATTATAGCTTCAGGGTTATGCTATGAAATATAAAGTTAGTGAACTTACACCTATGGTTTACTTAGTTCAGGAGGAATAGAAATGCTGTCACAAATTTGAGAACCTTATTTCTTATTTTTGTTTTCAAAGCATGGATTGTATTCTTTATCTTTGCTTAGTAAGGTAAAATAAAACAAATTACACCAATTACACATGGAACTATAACCTTGCAGATAACACAAATATTTTCTCATGAGGTTCCTCTGAGTTACACATGAATATTAAGTAGCATACTCACCTTGATCTCAGAAGGTGATACAAACAGATTAAAAGGGTTAAAATGTATCACCAATTCTGAAAATGCTGACTAGCAGACACTACCTTTATGGCCAAAGAATTCCATGCAGAATCTGTTGACCTCTTGAATTCCCTAGGTCACCCATTCATTAATTCACTCATTCATGTGTTTATTTCTTCACCTCATGCTTCTTAAATGACATATGCTTAAGCCAGGGACTGAAATTGTCTTTGAACAAATCAGACTTGATTTAAAAAAAAAAGTAATTCCCAAATGGTACATTTGGCCCAATGTATTCAATGTATAGTGGGAAACTTCAGTATACTTCTAGAGCTGTTTCATTATCACTGCAATTACAACTCATTTTCATTAGTTCATTAGAAGTCACATTCCAGCCTATAACCTTTCTGGTAGCCATGGTTCTAATTTTCATCAATACAGATTAATTTGCCAGTTTCCTATATTTTGCATTGATATAATCCAACAACATTCAGTGTTGTATACTTAATTTAGCATGTTATAAAATAAGAATGCTTCATTCCTTTTCTACAGAATAATATATCATTATGTTAATATAAATACTCTTTAATTTTATTTGTCTTTTTATCAGTTGGCAGATATTAGATTTGTTTCTACATTTTGGCTGTTGTAAATTACCCTGTTATAAACATTAACTTGCATGCTTATGTAGAAGTAAGGAATTATTTTTCTTTAGGACATATACCTGGAGTGGATATGCTGGGGAAATACATATACATATACATATACATATACATATACATATACATATACATATACATATACATACATACATACATACATACACATATATATATATACATATATATATATATATATATATATATATATATATATATATATATATATATACACACACACACACACACACACAGATTAAGAAACTACAGTATTTTCCTTCTCACTAGTACTGTAACAGGATATATTTTTTTTTACATCTTTGTCAATATGTGTGGTTGGGTTTTTCAAAACTATTTCCATTCCAGTGTAAAACAATGTTATTAAGCTTTAGTTTCCCTTTTTCTATTCATTTATGATACTAACTACATTTTACATACTTATGAGCTATGCATGTATTCTGTTTTGCTTATCTGTTTCTATCTTTTGGCAATTTAAAAATTGAGGTGGGGGCTGGAGAGATGGCTTAGCGGTTAAGCGCTTGCCTGTGAAGCCTAAGGACCCCGGTTCAAGGCTCGGTTCCCCAGGTCCCACGTTAGCCAGATGCACAAGGGGGCGCACGCATCTGGAGTTCGTCTGCAGTGGCTGGCGGCCCTGGCGCGCCCATTTTCTCTCTCTCTCTCTCTACCTGCCTCTTTCTCTATCACTCTCAAATAAATAAATAAAAATAATAAACAAAAAAAATTTTAAAAAAATTGAGGTGGATTCTTGCTGAATTCTAAGAACTCTATATAATGTAGATATCCTTTTTGCATAATTTGTAAATATTTTTCTTCATCACATTAGTTCAACTTTAAATATCTGTTTCAAATTATTTTTAACAGGTGAGACTTGAGATTAAGCTATCTAGGAAGTTACCAGCTGATGTTGTTTGTAGTGGTCCAATGATATCTGAAGAGCGAAGAAATAGACAACTACTGCACAAGTAGTTCTGAGTAGATTCTATTTATTTATCTTAGTTCACTTCTCTGAAAATTGGTTTTATTTTCTTTTCCTATTGTAGGCAACACTATAACTTAGAAACTGCTTTCAAGGTCACATCTAATTAGCTTAAGCCATAACATGAGTATTTCTAGGTAGTACTCCTAAGCTTGAACTTTTAGTTCCAATCACAAATCAGCCCACTGGCTACATTAACTTCATTTGTTCAGCTCTTCAACACATCAGCTGTGGCTAGAGTTAGTAGAATGCTCAGTGGTGGGATAGCAGGTCCCTTGGTAGCAATCACAGGCTTTCTACAATTTTACATTGACTGCTGCCTAATGTCAAATAAATCCAGATAGCTTTTACCTTAAAGTGGACATTTCTAAAGGCATAGTAATTAGTAGGAGTCGTAAGTCCTTCATATGACTATTACTGAATAATTTAGGTTGGAAATTGCGGTTTTCTTGAGTGTCAGCTACTCATGTCTTATTTTCAGCAGTTCTGAGTGGGTAGTCTGATTTCAGCAAGGGAAACCAATGGATCATATATTGTTTTAGTGAACGTACTGCAGAATAGGTGGTCACTAATAAGATACTGAGCTTTTGAGAATGCCTTATCATTTACACACTGAGTAGTTATAGTATGAGAAAAATAGCTTTTCTGCAGAAACATTTTACTCATTTTGCTTCTGGAGCAGTCTATAGGTGCTGAATTTACATTACTAGTTTTCAGTGCCTTCCTACAGAAAGAGATTTTCTGTGATTTACATATAAATGACCAAATATAATAGGGCCATTAGGTTAAAGATAAAACAAGAGCCCTGGATTGGAAAGAGAAGAGTTTTTCTACAAAATTAAGGCTGAAGAAGGTTACTCTAAATGGATAAAAATTTAACTGTGAGCTTGCTGGAATTTCCCAGTAGATTTTTTTTAAAGATTAAATTGCATTTAATATGGAAAGATGCAAAAGCACAGTAATATGTTACAAGTGAGTAAGTACTGTTGATTGAACTAGATCATACACTATATGATTGAAGATGACTAGTAAGACCAATAAAATGACATTATGTGGAGAAAGAATCAAATAATAAACAGTTTAAAAATGTATTGACAATATTTTGGGCTGGAGAGATGGCTTAGTGGTTAAGCTCTTGCTTGTGAAGCCTAAGGACCCCGGTTCGAGGCTTGATTCTCCAGGACCCATGTTAGCCAGATGCACAAGGGGGCACATGCCTCTAGAGTTTGTTTGCAGTGGCTGGAGGACCTGGCGTGCCCATTCTCTCTTTCCTTCTCTGTCTGCCTGCCTTCCCCCCTCCCTCCCTCCCTCTCTCTCTCTGTCACTCTCAAATAAATAAATAAATAAACAAACAAAAATATTTAAAAATGGGACTGGAGAGATGGCTTAGTGGTTAAGGCACCTGCCTGCGGAGCCTAAGGACCCAGGTTCAATTCCCCAATTCCACATAAGCCAGATACACAAAGTGGTGCATGCTTCAGGAGTTTATTTGCAGTGGCTAGAGGCCCTGGTCTATCCATTCTCTCTGTCTCTCTTCTCTCTCTTTCTGATTGCAAATAAATAAATAAACAAAAAATTTAAAAAAATATTTAAAAATGTATTGACAAATTTTATGTATGAACATACTATAATATGATCATAAAACCTTCCCATACCATTCTGTTCTGACCCACTCAACTGAAACTCTCTTGTTTTCAATTAGTTCCTCTCTAATTTTGATGTCTTCATCATGATTCTTAAATTAGATCTTCTGTGCCATGCTTATTTCTAAATTTTTAAGTATTTGTTATGTCAGCACCTGACTTCCGGGTAAGAATAACTATTAGATTTCTATTGCTGCTATAGTAAAGTAATTATAGGCTTTAAACAAAACACGTTTATTATAAAAAAATTACTAGATATCTAAAATCCATTTTTTTTTTCATGCACAATTGACTTCCTGCAAGCCTTAGGATGCATTTGATTGCTTGACTTTTCTAGTTTCTAGAGGTTATTTGATTTCCTTGGCATGTAGTCCCTGTACTCTATACCCCAACAAGCCTTGTCAGTATCTCTATTAGTTGTCTTTTGACCCCTTTTCTTTTGTGGACCCAAGTGGTTAATTTAAGATAACTAACCTGTTTTAAGGTCAGCAGATTTCTACCTTTAATTATATTCCCCAGCTCATTTTTCCTTTGTTTTAAATACCTGCATTTACGGATTTTAGGAATTAAGAAAAGGCCTATCATTTTTTTAAGGTGACAATATTCTTCTAAACACAATGAACATGTCCAAAACCATAGTAAGTGCACCATATTCAGCTCTGGTTGTGAAATAAATTCTCTAAACAGCTCATGTAGTAGGATCCTAGTAAAAGTCCATGTTTCCTTTTCATTATTATTGATTTATTCTTTTTTTTATTTTTTAGGCAAGATCCCACTGTAGCCCAGGCTTGTGCCACCACTCCTGGTTTTGTTTTTTGCTTTTCATAGTTAAGGGATTTGAAGAAAATGAATCTCCTCTTGTCATCAATGCTTGCAGTTTTAAATATCACTTGTCTAACTTTGCCTCATCATTGGAATTGTATGCTTGATCAAGAGATAAACTTGGGAATTTTCATTTAAAAACATCTTTGTATTTAGGTTTATGACAAAGGAATATATGTGTTTGTTTGTGAGTATGAGCACACATGTGCCATAACATATGTTGATGACAAAAGACAATCTAGAGTGTCATGCCTTGCTTTCTACTGTGTTTGAGGCAGGGTCTCTCCATAGGAGAGCTGGGATTATGGACCTATACTACCACATCCATCTTTATGTGAGTTCTAGAGATCCAAATTCACATCCTTCTGCCTATATGCTAAGTGTGTTACCCATTGTGTCATCTCCCAAGCCTGAAACATTTTTAGAACCATTTATGCCACCAGCTTTATCGCATCAGCTCAATATCTCTGTTCTTTCTTATAGTCACTTTGTCTGATATAAAGGGAAACCAGTAGTTATATACTGAAAATAGTCAGAAAATCACTAACTCATTGAAGGAGTATTGACTTTTGCATATTAACATCAAATATATTAGGTCCATGACACAGGACAAGAATTAGTCACTAGAGTGCCAATAAACATGCAAATAAACTTGAATAGATGTCAGGATTGTTCATGGACACAGACATCATCTACTGAGCATTTCCTCCTGCAGCTGGAGTTGGACACTTGCTTCTCACTATCTAAAAACAATGGGTTTGCTGATAGGAGACTGATTAATCTTTTTAACACATATACTTCCCAAACTATACCCAAGTTCATAATGGTGGATATTTTGTATGGATAATTTTACTCACAAATAAACAATCATTTTTTTACTTAAAAAGATATAATAGCCTTGTATTTCTTCATTTCCGTGTATGTCTCTTCATACAAATACCCCACACCTCTGAAGCATTAATCATAATGATGATAATAAACACACTGGTAATTTAAATCATTATATGCTCGGCTATGTGTTCCAGAACAGACGATATAGGCATTTACAAGTGCAGTATTAGAGCTTCAAATTTTATGCTGTTTATCTCTAACTTAGATGTTTATTTGGGGAGTTATTGATATTATATTATTTTGGCCCAGATGCAGCAAACCACAAAATTAAGGATCGTAGACAAGGAGGTAATAAATGTAAAAGTAGGATTTATTAAGGAAAATATTAAAAGACTCCTGAGATTGGGAGTATTTAGGAAAGAGAGAGGGGGTTACCTCAGGACATTGGAGTTGAGCTTACAACCCCAAAGTGGGCTGGAGAGATGGGTTAGCGGTTAAGGTGCTTGCCTGCAAAAACGAAGGACTTAGGTTAGATTTTCCAGTACCCACATAAGCAGATGCACCAGATGGTGCATGCAACTGGAGTTCCTTTGCAGTGACTGGAAGCCCAGTCGCACCTATTCCCACCCCCCTTCTCTCTTCCTCTCACTATGCCTCTTTCCCTCTCTCAAATAAATAAATTCTAACAAAAAAGTGTTAGGGCAAACATACTTAGGATTTCTGTTGTCATTAAAAAAAAAAAGAAAGAAGAAAGGCAAAAGAAAAAAAATATGCTTTTTGAGTTTGAACTCAGAAAAGCAGGCAGGCTCAAACAGTGTGGGTCTGTGAGCAACTATACAAAGGGAGAGACTTCTGTAGGTCTACATGTATTATGTCATTAAAGGGATAACTATTCCTCCCACATCCTTAGCATGTTTGTAGGTAAGGGGTGGGCTCTTGACAAAGTGATTGATTGACAGGCTCTACACAGGATCAGAAGATTTTGTTCCTGTGATCAAGAGAAAGTGTCTCTTTACTTTTCTAAGGTTACAAGGGATACAAGAGGTGGGTTCCAGAGCAAGTAATTGCCAATTTCACATTTATATGGGAAACCTTGATTGGCTGGTGAGTGAAGGAAGAGAGCAACTGGGTCAGATGATGATCACTTGATGCTACTTGTATTGCCAGGAAAACTTTTCAAGAAGAAAGATCGTTATTTCCTCAGGCTCTCCTTGTCTCTCCTTCAGTTTTACATTACATACCTGATAGTAGAATTTATGGCAATGAAAGAAGAAAATATGCTGTAATTGACTACAGAGAGTCAGGCACAAAATCACATTACAGTACTCATCTTCAATATGAAGAATGGTATATATTTTTGCTAGATTATTTCATGACATATGAAACATTACCCATAAATCTTCCATAATTTCTCAAATTTCTGAATGCATGTCTTCCATAAAAATATCTTCCTCTTTCTTCATTCACATCTTTTCATTTTGTAGATTAAGTAACTTTTCTTCTTGATTTTACCTCATGCTACTCAGTCTTTTATTTATTTATTACTTATGTACACAGTCTGTATACAGCCATATTGGTACCATCATTTGCCTCCTCCCTGTCCTACTCTGTCGTTTTGGCAGCATATTCCAATAGGTCTTCAAAGCATATATTAGTGCTGAGTATTTTAGGGTGACACACAAAATGTCTCTGCTTCTCTTCCAAAATTGTACGTTTCATGCTCCTAAATATGAATGATGATGGATTATCCATACAAAGCAATTTGTGGTTAATTGTTGTACAATAGATTGTTACTAGAAGTAAAATATATTCATATATCATAATATTAAAATTTATTATGAGCTATTGAGATGCATAATTAAACTAAATATAATATTATCTATGATATGTATATGATACATATTTGTAGTTTAGAAGACAACAGTTTTTTTCTTTCTTTGTCTCTTTTTTGATGTTTCTTCAAAGCATAGTCTTGTTTTAGCCCAGGCTGACCTGTGTGACACTGTTGTCTCAGGGTGGCCTTCCACTTATGGCAATCTCCTACCTCTGCCTTCCAAGTGCTAGGATTAAAGATGTGTACAACCATGCCCAAACAGTTTTCTTTCTTAATCTTGTCATCATGTTTAAATCATTTGTGACAAAATTTAAAATACATATTCAAGATGTCAACTTTTCATTCAATACAAATTGAGAAAATTGCATATATGCAGTTTGTACACACACACACACACACACACACACACACACACATTCCCATGATCAGAGCTTTTCCTTTTTCTCTGTTACTGTATACAGGTACAGATTTTTTTAATACAAAATTCCAATGAGGATCTGAATATTTGAATTTACTATCTTTTCATGAAAATTCAAGCATTTTAATCGACCAACATGGTGAAATAATAACAAAACATGTTTGTAACATGATTACTTTATACTAACCACTAATACAAGAGATTTATAATAGTTGACCTACTTATTCATCATTAATATTATGAAATGAGCTTCAAGAATTAACCCCCCCAAAATATGATATGAAAATTGATTTGAACATGCTGATTAAAAACTTCTAGGATTCCTCCATAAAAAGTATAAGATGCAATTTTTTATACCATATTTCTCTCTCTCAGAGATTACCTTCAAACATGAGTCAGTCATTTTTTCCATAGAGAATAGTAGGGTAAAAACATGATTGTTAGTCTGACAGGCCTTAGATTAATAACTGGCCCAATATCGCCAATATCTGAAAATTAATTATAAACATTTAAATGTTGAATTAAAATAAATATATTTTTAAAATTTCTATGCTCTTGGTTAATTCACACCTCTTGACTTATTACTTCAGTTTTGAAATGAGCTACATTAGTGACATCTAGAAGCATCCTTCAAGATGTGCAGTTTCCCTACTGTTGGGATTTCTTTTAGTTAACATTTCCTCACAAAACTCAGTTCTTTAAAAATCGAATGGATTTTAAGATTTAAATCCAATGGATTATTTTATTTCATAACATACCAATGATGTGTAGAGAAAAAAATAGAATATATATATATATATATATATATATATGATAGAAAAATAGCAAAATTGTTCCACAATACTTATCATTTCAAAATGTATATTTAAATGTATTTTGTGAAATAATCAAGGTTACTTTTTCAAGTAAAACTTAAAAAGGGAACCTAAAATAAAAATTTAAACTATTAAATGAGTATTATTTTTCTCTTGTTGCAAATATTAGGTTAGTTCAATAAAACAGCCTTGATCTTAGGAGGGTATCCGGTATTTCTTCATTATTACCTATACATTTATATTGGTGGGCATTCTTTTTTATAATGAGTAAAATCCCTCTGCTCCATGTATATTGATTAAAAATATGAATGCTCTTCAGATTTTGCTGTGTACATTTCTTGGTACCAATTAATATGTTCATTACTTTTTGTCTTTGGCTTTTTGGTGTAGGCTATATGGATGATTCTCAAATATTGACCCAGTGCTACAGACCTGAATCCATCCGATTTGTTCATGGCATATAACTTGTTTTAGGTATTTTGTTAGATTTGTTAGAGTGTGTCTTTAAAGAAATCTGTCAATTTGTCAAAGTTTATAAATGATTGGGAATAATTATAATATTACTTTATTAGCACTAAACATACATCTGTTCAGAATTTAACTTTCAACATGATAATAATATTTAATTTTTCTTGACAAGAATTTTGAATGGTTTGCCTTCTTTTATTCTTTTGAGAGAACCAGAGTTTTAAAGAATGTTTTATTCACTAACTTCTAAGGACAGAGGAAGAAAAGGGAAGAGAGAGAGAAAGTGTGTGTGACAAAATACACTATTCAGGGCCTCTAGCAGCTGCAAAAAACTCCAAATGCATGTGCTACTTTGTATATCTAGCTTTATGAGGGTACAGGGGAATTGGACCCAACTCATTAGGTTTTGCACACAGATGCCATAACTGCTGAGCCATCTCTCCAGCCCACTAGAACCAGATTTTATGTTGCTTGTTTTATTCTTTATTGTGCTTCTTTTATTTTCACTATTTTTTCAGTACATTTTACTTATTTTCTTGCCTTAGAGATGAGTGGTTATTTTTCTATGTTTCTTTGATAGATTATCAGGTTTCTGAGCTTACTTTTTAAATATATGTCACTAATGCTATTACTTTCCATTAAGCTTTGCTTTTTCCCTCTTCTCACCCAGTTTGAACAAATATATTATCATTTTCATTATTTAAATTATTTTTGAGGCTGTGAAAATTGCTCAGACACTTATGTCAGATCTGGAACAATAGCTGATTGGGTTAAAAGTGCTGGGTACACAATCCTTACAACAGTTTGTTTCCCAAGAATCCACATAAAACTTGATGAATCAATATAACATATGCATTTGTAATCCAAACTGCCTAAGGCAATTGGAGGAGTGTCCCTAGAATCTGAAATCTCATGTGGATAGACACTCTGCTATTGGCAGCATACATATACATATATATATATATATATATATATATATATACACACACACACATACATACATACATATACATATGGTGTTTTCTATTAATTCTTTGTGGAAGCCAAATTAAAGCTTCTGTAATTATTTTACCTTACAATAAAAATATTTTTGTACAGGAAATGCAGATAGATCTTACTGGATGAAACATGGCTAAATATCTAATTTACGTTGCATAGTAAAGATCTACCCATTCAGAAACAGTCTTGTATAGCATTGCATCATTGCTTCCTGAAAGTTTTTATGCTACCTATGTTAATTCAGTAATACCATTTTTTTTTTATATTCACTGATGTGGATATTTCATTGTTAAAAGAAATGTATGTAACTTGGTTGTGTAAATCAATCAAAGGATTAATATAAGTTTTGAAGTATATATGGTTGACATTTTTGAGGCAGAGTCTCTCTTTAGAACTAGACCTAGAACTTCTCTGTAGCCCAGAATATAGTTAAATCCACAGCAATTCTCCTGCCTCACCTCATGAGTGTGTGATAATAAGTATGAGCCATATGTCCAGATTGAAAATATATTGAATATCTGAAAACCATGGATACCCAATAATACTGAATTAAAGTATTTTAGAATACCCTTTTCATTTTCTATTCATGAATATATTTCATGAATATTATCATTAATATTTAGAGTTTAGAAGATTTTTCTTAAAGACTGTGAAGCATGTCAGTAACAGCATTTTATTTTTAAACTTTTTTTTAAAATTATTTATTTATTTATTTGAGAGCGACAGACACAGAGAGAAAGACAGATAGAGGGAGAGAGAGAGAATGGGCGCACCAGGGCTTCCAGCCTCTGCAAACGAACTCCCGAACTCCAGACGCGTGCGCCCCCTTGTGCATCTGGCTAACGTGGGACCTGGGGAACCGAGCCTCGAACCAGGGTCCTTAGGCTTCACAGGCAAGCGCTTAACCACTAAGCCATCTCTCCAGCCCAGCATTTTATTTTTAGCTTTCTTTTCTCTAGACTTATTTCTCTTTGCAAATTTGTGAACTTACCAAATCATCAATCTGTTTATACACAAAGATACACCAGAAATTTGATGTCAAATTTATAAATTTATGTTTTCTTTTTTACAGAATCTTACATTGACTCCTGGATTCATGTTTTCCAGAGTATTATAAAATCAGCTTTTACCCAATAATTACCTGTCATATTTGGAATATTGTATTTTTAAAATTTTAGTGATAACTTTCATAATTATAGATAATAAACCATATTAATTCCCTCCTCTCCCCCACTTCCTGGAATATATTTTTAACTATACTAACTGGATGATTTGCAATGGAAAATATCCTCCTTTAAATCCAACAAATAAATACAACATTCCTAATGAATGCTTCCTTCAGTGAAGTCTAAAAATGTGTGGATCAAGTAATAACTAGCATAATGCAAAATTGTATGGTGTTCATTTTAATCTCTGGCCAGGTTATATACCTTTTTGACCTACACTCCAAATCTCAACCACTTCAATTGGTCCTATTCTTTTAATCTGAGAATCTTTAACACCTTTTTTTTTTTTTTTTTACCATTTTTTAAATCCTGTATGAAAATACATCTCTTATTGTTCGGATTTAGCTAAGCAACAATATTAGTGTTTGTTGGTTTATCAGTTATGGTACAATTACCTTTTTGCTGAGACAAAACACCAAACCAAAACCAGCTGATGGAAAGAAAGAATTTATTTTGGCTCACTGTATTAAGGGGAAGGTTTTTCATGTGAGGAAAGCATTGCATAAAAGATGAAGCAATCACATGTCAGAGTGGAAATAGTTTAACTACTGGGCTAGGACCTGGGCTATAATCCTCAAGGTCTGCCATTAGTGACTCACCTCCCCCCCCCCCCCCGCAAATTCTCTGCCATCCAGGGAATGTGGGTGAGGCTTAATTGCAAACACATGAAGTTATAGTTACACTTCACATTCAAATTCATACCGGAAATAACTTAAAGAATACAATTTATTTTTCCAAGTGACTTGAGTCTATCATGGTGGGTGGAGCATGAAACTCATGTCACATTTTGTAGTACAGAAAAGCAAAGAGAATAACAAGTGTGGTTGGGAGTTAAGTCCTTAAACACTGCCACCAATAGCTTACTTCCTCCATTAAGGCTCTATCACCACCTAAAGATTCACACAGCCTTCCCAAACACAGCCAATTTACTGCAGATATCATGTTCAAACACTTTAGCCTATTGGGGGGCATTTTACATTCAAACCCGCTCAGAGGCTAATTCTATATGGAAACCAAGAAATCTGTGTCAGTGGCTTTATTTTATGACAACAGTTCTTCACTTTATTCCTAACATATTTATAGAAAAAGCACCAGTAATATTTTGAATTCTACAGTACAATACCTCAGTGGCATGATAGTTTCATAAAGCATAACCAGTAATCAGTATTAAACTCAAGATTGTTTCACTGAAGGAATGAAGTCATAATTTTGCCTTAAATTTTGAAAAGAAATCAAAAGCTTTTGGAATTAGACTTAGTACACTAGATTTTTTTTTTGTAATACTGTTTAACCATGACAATTCTAAGAAAGACAAGTAATGTAGATAATGATACAGTCTTAAGTGTGCTCATGTGTAACTCTAATTAATCACTATTGTTTAATTGATTTAGAAGGGATGTAATAAACAAACCATCTGTAATAGTTTTTTCAAAAAAACTAAAATCTGTCTTGTTCGTTGTGATGTTGGCAATGGAAAATGGAGTTTTACTTTGATAAAGGTTCTGGAATTTATTGAGGGAACATATCTGATGGCATTAAAATATCTTCCTCAAAGCAATTTTAGATATCAAAATTACATACAGAAGCCAACTCTCTTGACATAGTCATACTTCAATAATTTCATAAAGACAGTACTGAATACTAATGGGTAAATTTTAGCAAATAAAATGAATATATATCTAGAATGAACAAATGTTCTATCAAGACTGGAAGATAAGAATTTGGAATATAGTAGAAAGATTTTTTTTTTTTGAAAAACACTCCTGTGAGTCATCATTATTTGTACTATAGAACAAGTCTATTTTTATGTTTAGCATAGTAGTGCATAGTGGTATATCTTGCTGTTTGGTTTATTTACTTAATGTATTTTTAAAGAAAATTCATTCATAAAGCATTTTTCTGGAATATATTTTTTTCTATATAACAGTGTCCTCAGATAAAATATACACAAATTTTAGGGCCAGAAAAGTACAGACTGAACATATATCAATAATTCACCTGACTTGAAAAATAGTACTGAGACTTCCCACCTGCAAGACCATTGTCTCTGTGGAAATTATTCTTAATCATGTCCTCTCTGTTGTAAATTTTCTTTACATTTTAGCTGAAACATCACCTCCTTGGACAAGTTTTTCCAAATTGTAAACTGAGGTCACTGAACAAATTATAGTTATTTTTATTATGTACTAATGACATATAAAATTGAATATTTGGGGGCTGGAGAGATGGCTGAGCAGTTAAGGTGTTTGCCTGAAAAGCTAAAGGACCTTGGTTCAATTCCCCAGGACCCACGTAAGCCAGTTGCACAAAGTGGCTCATTTGCAGTGGCCAGAAGCCCTGACATTCCCATTCTCTCTCTTTCTCTCTCTCATTTGCTTGCTCTGCCTGTTTCCCTCTCTCAAATAAATAAATATAAATAAAAATAGTGCGCATACACATGCATACTCTATGCATACCGCACATACTTTGAGCAGGAGGATAAAACACAAGCAAAGATATGTCTCCTGCATGATGTCTTGCTTTCTGTTTCATAGCATAGTAGACATAATTGTTCTTTTATTTGAGCTAGTATGGAAGGCAAAACACAGAAAGGTTAAGAAAATTGCTTAATGAAATTCATTTAGGAAATGAAAGGACTTAAATTTGATTCTAGATTTTGTACTGTTTTTATTAAGCCATATTAAAGGAAGACAATAAAGATAAAAAATAGATATATATCTAAGTATATTTTATGAGACTTGTAGTTGTATTATGATACTCATAGATAACTATTTCTGTATATGTGTTGTAATTTTGAATTAAGTCAAATTTAAGTTGAGCATTCAACAAGTGGTTGCCAATTTTTGACAAGGGTCCAATAATCTTAGTATGTAGTAGGCTGAGACAGGAGGATTGCTGTGTGTTTGAGGATGCCTTGGGTTACCTAATGAGTTTGAAAACAGCTTGTATAATAGTGAGAGATCTTTTCTGAAAAGAAAATATACCCATGGTGATCTCTCACATTTTAAACACACCTGAACTTATCATCCTAAATTTAATTCTTATTACATTAATATGTCACCAAGCCTTAAGATTGATGTTTCATCCCCAGCCTTTTCATTTTCTTTCTTTGTAGAGTAGGTTAGACAAACAAGAACCACCAAGAAAAGTGATATTTTTATTGTTTGTTTTAAATCAGTCATGCCATTCATCAGGTTTTGTGGCTATTTTTAAAAATTCATTTTAAATGTAAACTTCTTATAATTTACATCTGTATTTTTTAGGTTTGCTTTATTTATAGTCAAATATACCTTAAAACTTATAATACAGCTGATTACAATATAATATTTGTATCACAGTGTTCTTTCTCTGCAAATGGGAATTTCTAATGAGCAATGTAATAATCCAGGAAGATGAACAAAGGACTTAATATTGAAAAATCAGGTTAAGTATGATTCTGAAAAATTATAATAAAATAATAATTTATCACATATGCTCCGGGTGACTATTTCACATTATAGTACAAAAATATAGTATCAGAAATGGACATGTACAATACTTTTGTTAATCTGAAAACTATTGAGTTGCAGCTCTAGAAACTTGGGGCTAACTTAATAATTCTTTCCAGTTTTAAGTTGCACATACAATTTTTAATTGTTCAGAATGTCCAGCTTAACTGTTGTCTGTATCTGTCTCTGGCTTTCTGGCTTTGTCTCTGCCTCTGTATCTCTCTCTCTCTCTCTGCTTACAAATAAATAAACAAAAATATAAAAATATTTTTAAAATATCATATTAAGTTAAGTAATGAGTGGAATAAAGGACAATATTTCAAATGGCAGAGAAAGATGGAAATGTTTGTTTCCATCAAACAAACAACTCATGAGGAAAATCTATGGAAATAGCCCAGGCTATTTTATTTAAAAAATATTTTATTTTTATTTATTTATTTGAGACAGCGAAAGAGGGAGAGAGAGGGGAGAGAGAGAGAGAGAGAGAGAGAGAGAGAGAGAGAGAGAGAGAGAGGGAATGAGCACAACAGGGCTTCCAGCCACTACAAACGAACTCCAGATGTATGTGCCACCTTGTGCATCTGGCTTGCAGGAAAGCGTCGTAACTGCTCAGCAGTCTCTCCAGCCCAGTCCAGCCCAGTTGGGCCCAGGCTATTTGAAGTCCTGGTTTAGCTGTATGTCTATATAGAACAATCAGGAGGTTAATATAAATGAGATAGAAATCAGACTGGCCAAAAATGCTAATGTTTCACTCATGGTTAGTATGCTTAGTGAAGATTTAGGAAACTGTTATTCTTGTGGTTGGTGCACAAATGTAAGTGAAGTAAACTTGGACCTTACTATCACAAAACTTACAGAATTAACCAAGTAAATGAAAACAGCACATATGTATCAATGTTTCTTAAATATTGGAAGCATCTTAAACCTTTTTCTTATAGTCATGTTGAAAAAAAATCTTAGATAATACTTATCTCGATCTCATTATTGTAAGTCACGTTTCCTGAGCAAATAATCTTAAACTATGCCAACAAATTCATACCGTATTTCTTATATATAAGAGAACATTTGAGAATTCAAATTTGAAAGAAATTGCTTCAGGGGCCGAGGCAACAGAGCATTTGTTAAAGGCACTTGCTGCATAAGTCTCACTACTGAAATTCATATTCCCAGAACTCACTTAAAGCTGGACACAAGATGTCCATGTGTCTATAATCCTTATATGGCTAAAGCAATTGGACGTGGAGTCAGGAAAATTCTGAATCTCACTTGCCAGCTAGTCTTGCCTTCTAAGAAGCAAAAACAAGAGAAAAATCTATCTTAAAGTAGAAGGTAAGGACAACCATCCCAATATAATTTGCTTCAGAATCTTATTATATGGGATTTCACGGTTAATAACCCTCAACATTGAAAATTCATATGTTTACCTAGTAGCCTAGTAGAGCTAGGATATCTATACTACTAATGTTACATAGTTTATTAATTACTTTCAAAGTATAAAGCACCATGGCAATGCTGGGAATTAATAATATTTAATCACAGAAGTAAACCAAACAAGTCAATACATATCTGTGTCAATTAGCTAAATATGCATTGGCTCCTCCAGACATACACTTCATGTGTTTTGTGAAATACTTCCCTTCCCAGCCCTTTCACCTCTGTGTCCTTCTTTCTTCTACCCATCTCCTTGTAACTCCCACATTATTGATGGGTGTATGTGAGTAACTATTTACTTTTTATTCTTTCTTAAGATTTAAGAAACATCATCAAACATTATTGAGGTATTTTTCCTGAATTCCACCCCCCCCCGTTAGGCAGAGTTTGAAATTCTTGAATTCTATATTTTATATATTTAAATCCAAATCATTAGATTGTATCAGCTTATATACTTATTTAAAAATAATTTAAAGTCACCCTTAGATGTTTGCTTAGATCATTTAGTTTCAAGACCCTCCTTTCATTCAGTTTTTGTTATTGTTCATTTTTGTTCTGCTTTTTTGTTTGTTGTAGGGTTGCACACAGAACCCAGGACCTCATTTATGCTAGGCAAATGCTCTACCTCAGAGCAGCTCTGCATCTAAGTTTTGCAACATACTTTTGAAGTTGGAAAAAAGTGTTAGGTGTTGCTGGTAGTTTCTTCTTCTGATTCTCTTGTCCTTGTTACTCGAACCTGGGTCCTTAGGCTTCATAGGCAAGCACTTAACTGCTAAGCCATCTCTCCAGCCCCCATTCTCATTTTTGTATAAAGATAAAAAGATAGTGTATGAGGAAGTATGAGTCTGTAAGTTCAAATGAAAATGCATAATGCATATCTATTCAGTATTATGCAATTAGAAATTACTCAGGGTCAACTAAATTTACATACCATTAAGTTTATGCCACTCATTGGCTAGGAAAAAAAAATTCTAAACAGGTCTTTGTGATTGTGAGGCCAAATTGATAACCTATGTGTTAAAAGTTTTTCAGTTAAACATAAATTCGTAAAAAATGTAGATTTTTTTTTGGGGGGATATGATATTCATTTTATGATATTATGCACAAGGATGTATTGGCTAAAGCAATATAACTATATAATATAATTATGAAAATATATCATAAATAAATAATACTTTGACTTAAAAATAGTTAAATCATGAACTTTCCATTAATAAAATTAAATCACTGAACAAAAATGGTTTTGCTTCTTTATCTCATGTGTTAAAATGTAGGCATAGTGGCTGGAGAGATGGCTTAGTGGTTAAGCACTTGCCTGTGAAGCCTAAGGACCCCGGTTCGAGGCTCGGTTCCCCAGGTCCCATGTTAGCCAGATGCACAAGGGGGAACACGCATCTGGGGTTCGTTTGCAGAGGCTGGTAGCCCTGGTGCACCCATTCTCTCTCTCTCCCTCTACCTGTCTTTCTCTCTGTGTCTGTCGCTCTCAAATAAATAAATTTAAAAAAATGTAGGCATAAAACTATAAGCATATTAAAATCTTAGGTGTAAAGTACAATGTAGATTCTTCTGGGGGATGTAACTCTTTTCATTAGCCCAAAACACCAGGAAATGATAAATTTAGAATTCTACAGATCTTAAACAACATTGCATTGAAAACATGCAATAGTGAACTTTTATGCACCAAAGTCTTATCAACCTCCCTTTGTATCTTGGCCCCAATTCTAACAATATTTCTATGGAAAAGTTGATTTAAAATAACATTTATTGAGTAACTTTTATTATCTCAGGTACTGTGACAAATTTATTACATATATTTCCAGAAATACTGAAAATAAATTGCTACACTATAATAGATGATGTAACTCAACTAATAAAGATTTTCTCCATGCAATGTTGTCTGGAGACTGTGTTCTTTTATATTAGACCATACCTCTTAGCATCTGTTGATTACCTATAAAATGAGATTATAATATTGTCTGATTTATAAATTTGTCAGAATTAAATGATACAACAGTTGCTGAATAAATTACTTTGTAATAGCACCTTATAAATACTTAACATTATAATATATGTTCCAAACAGTAACTGTCAAATATATTTATTTTACAAATGAGGCAAATAATGATAAAATTTCAATAACTTCTAAACAATGCAAAGGAAACTAATGTAGTTAGCTGTTAATCTGAAGTAGCTAATGACTAAATAAAATCAGCTACCTAACCTTAGAATGTAAACATTCAGCTATGTACAGCTTAAGAAGATGAAGTATCTTTCATAGCCTAATTGTAAGTGTGGGTTTCTTTATTTCGTTCTTACTAATGCTCATTGTTAAACTGGATTAAGTTCATAAATTTACTTAATCAAAGGTATAAATATTATAATAATTACAGAAAGCAGGAGGAGATGCTAAGAATATCTAGGATTCTTATACTCTTGTGAGGGAACTTAGCTCCCAGGGACACTGTGTGATACATTTTTAGAAAGCTCAATTTCTGATGATACTTTGGCATTTTATCCTTCTTAATATATAAAACATGGTAGAAAGCTGTACATCAACTTCAAGCAAATCTTAGCATCAGCCAGAGGCCTCTCCATATAGGCTTATTATTATCAGAATTGGAGCATTGCAGATCTCCATGTGGAGACTATACTAGAAAACCAAAGTAGGAGAATTGTTTTGTGTGAAAGCTTTGTTCTTGGATATGATATCTTTAGGGCTGCATAAGAAGTATGCCATCCGCAATCCCTACTCAGCACCTGCAGAGCTTTCAACATGGGGACTGTGTTCATTTAGCCTGACCTAGGGACTATGATGTCTGCATTTCCAACAAATTATAAATGATATCAAGTACCTAGGATCAACAAATAGTAGTACATGGAATAGCCGGGATTTAAAGTATAGATGTTGTATTATCATAAAACAGCTTCATATGCTACCCTAATAGTTGTAGGTGTCATGTGATTCAATTGTAACCCACACTCTTTGCATAAGTTGTTAATATTTGATGAAAACATATGGAAGAATAACTATGTGATTTGGCTTTAAAAGACATTTCTTTTTTTTTTTTTTCTTCACAGTCTCATCCCTATCAGGAATAATTTTCTTTTACTTTGGAATTGCATATGAGACATAATGTTACTCATTGGATATAAAAATCACAGTACATAAACATTAATAGCAATTTGTTATAACTTGATTTCACTCATTCTATAAAATAAGACTTCGTGGTACCTTAAAAAAAGAAAGAGAGAGCTTCATATGGGGCTAGAGGGAAGGGCTTATCCTTCAAGGCCAAAGGACCCAGGTTTGATTCCCCAGGACCCACTTAAGCCAGATGAACACGGTTGTGCATGCATCTGGAGTTCCTCTGCAGCAGCTGGAGGCTCTGGTTTGCCCATTTACTCACTCTTCCTCTCATTCTAAAATAAATAAAGATAAAATATATTTTTAAAAAAGGGCTTCATATATTTGTAAGGAATTGGGAGCTGAATCAGAGTCAGATAATTAGAGTTTATATGCACTGTTTTGATTTTTAAAAGTATCAATTTTATTTCAGGTATCTTGTTATTCATTATGATTGAGAACCTTAGGATATTTCGTCCAAGTTGTTTCCAGTGTATGTAATAAGTCTTATGATAAAATAACCATATTTTCATCAATCTTTAGATCAGAGTATAAGGTTTGAACATATGATTTGTTTGTATTCTCCTTAGTAAAAATTCTTGTTCCTTGAGCCCTCTTTGAAAAATACCATTATTTTTCTACTTTGAAATGATGATACTTCAATATTGAAGCAGGAGTTCAAGATCATAACTTCATCTGAATCTATTTTTTCTTAAACTGTCTTCTTTGCCTGAGAAAGGATGGATTATTTGTGACAGGAGCTTTGCTTCTTGATACCAAAAAGTTAATATAAAAGTAGTGATTGTAACATCATATTTATACATATACAAATGCCACTTCATATAAGCAAACTTCATTTCAAGGTACAGTAACAAGGGAAACTACTGCACAACTAATTTGACCACTGTAATTTTTTTTTTACAAAATATTGTTATTCCAGACATTCTTATTTGTTTTACCTTGGAAAAAGTGTGGGTTATACTGGAGATTCAGATATAGTGACTTTTATTTAAAAAAAAAAAGTTAAGGAGTATATCCTATTATCTTTGGAGAGTTTACAAATGTTATGAGAATGACTGTTCATCTAATGTGTCATTGTTCCTGCATTTTAGATACACTAACTTATGTTCAAAGTCATCACTCAGGAGTTTATATATATGGTTCCTTTATTTTTCCAAATTTTGTGGTAAAATATATAACTTTAAATCATATAAAGACACAGTGTTGTGCCATAAGTGAGAACTTTTAAATATATATGTTATTTCTACTTGTGTTCTTGTATTCTGGGGTCTATTAGTCATGAGATTATTTTTCATACAGGAAAATTGAGTTCCATCTGTTTGAGGGCAATGAAAAAAATCTGACTTTCAAGCATATGATTCCTATTTTGCTCTTGTTGTTCCTTGTGACTTCCTTTTTATGAATATTTTCTTTAAACATATTGATAGTGACTTTGACAAGCTGTCATATCTGGCAAATGCTACTTTTCCATTAGCAATTTCCTTCTTTGAATAATATTAGTCATCATGTCATACTATATTAAACATCTAATTTAATATGGATGGTATGAACTTCTATAATACTTTTTCCAATGAAATGGTATTGAAACAAAATTTAGAGGAACAAATATTTCCCCCAGATAATGAATGTGGCTAAAACAATTTAGTTGCAAAAAAATAAGATGAATTTATTTACTTCTGAAATGGATAGTCCCCAAGACAATTTTTGAGAATTTGAAGAAATAGTCCCAGTACTATCATAGGAGCTTAGTTTTTCAAGATATACTCACATATACAGGTTATTTTAAGGGAACAATGATTTCAACTAGTTGAAGGCTTACTTACATGTTTTCTCTAACTATACTTCTGATAGACAGTGAGAAGGAAAAATACAGGGTCCAAGAGTGGAGAACCCAGAGTGATTGATTTCTATGGATATATCAAAGAATGATATTTATACTTTTAGAACTGAGATTTGAATAATTGCTTGTTGTGTAAATGCCAAGGTTTAAACATTTTGACTACCAGGCATTATGCTGAATTGGGAAAGCAATGAGAGGGGAAGTTAGTGGTGCAGAAGTCTGACTGGCAAAAGAGAAGTTGTCTAGATGTATCACTTGATTATGTTGCCAAGAGTGTCAAACCTTTTAGAGACTATTTGCAACCTTTTTGCATTATATTAGTGCAATAGGCAGTTACTAAAATGCTGTAAGCAAGAAATTAAATTTGTCAATAAAGTTTGTTTAAAGACAATTTGCTATTATGTGGTGAGTAGAAGGGATGGATGTTTATGGGGAGAAAATAGGCCATTCTTAGAGAAGTCCAAAATAACTTATTTACTCTCTTTTAGTGTAAATGAGATGAAGCAGAGATGAAAGGTACTATAAGAACGCCACATGTGCTCAATAACTGAGAAAGTGATACTTGCCTATGGGGATATTAACAATACTTGAACAGCTGTTAATGTCTGTTCCCCTTAGGAAATTTATTTCATCAAGCATACATTGTTCCACCCTTATTAACTTATTTCACAAAGTATTATATATCTGACTGTGATCCCTTTACTTAATGCCACCCTGTTCTTTACACAAATGTGGGCCACCCACTGTTCTCTGCAGTCATAGGTTATACAGTTGCAATTTAAGACATTAATGGTATCTCTGAAAATACCTCTTCACACATAGAATTAGCATCATGTCATTCAAAACTTACCTGCAAAATATGCAGAATTACAGAGAGTTACTGCTAAGATACATTCAGGAACAAAAATAGAGTTAAGAAGGTAGTTTTTTTTTTTTTTTTTTTTAAAGCATCGACTTTGGAATCAAACTTGCTTGGATTCTATCTCTGCCATTTGCCAGTCATTTGAGCTAGAGTAGGGTGCTAGTCAAACAGCCATTTTTCTCATCTAGAAATGGAAAATGACAACTATCTCATTAAATTTATATTTATGTAAAGCCATTTCTATAAAAAAGCCTATGACTTACATATACTAAATATTCAAAAGGTCATTGATATACAAATGAAATACATAAAATGAATGCTACAGATTAATCAAGGGCTTTGAATAAGCAAATTAGATTTAAAATATAAAATCCTAGTAACTATATGGATATAATAGACAAGACTATTTCTTAATTTTTTTTTTAATTTAATTTGTTAGTTTTCTTTTCAGTAAACACAGGCAGTTTGGTACCATTATTTAGGCTCATCTGTGATCTACCCCCTCCCATTAGATCCTCCTTGTTAATGACCCAATAAAATATATCACATTTAAAAATAGTTCTCTTTGATTGATTGGTTTTGTTTTTGCATGCATAATTATTCAATGTGCCTGTTATATTACTGAACTGGAATATAGTAACTTGCAGTGAGGAGGCTTAAAATGTGAAGAAAAAATAAAGTCACTGTTTATTCTGATGCTTCATCTTTTAGGGGCTAATGCAAAAAAAATCTGAGAATTCATTTTCTGTCGAATATTATTTATACCATTTCTTTCTGATTCACCCTTTTTTACAAAACAAGCCATATAAGGTCTGGTCTTGTAAAACCTTGACAAATTCCTCAACACCTGTATTTTAAAATGTAACTCCTGTTTCAGACTTACTAAAATGTGGTACTCTATTTAGCTATAAAACTAGCATTTTTTGCTGCAGAGTAGAGGGTTGGTTTGAATGCGTCACTTGACCTATATTGCTGCTCTGAATCTTCTGAGGTTGCCCCGGTGATGGCAGTTTCAATGATGTGGGTGTTTGCCTTAGAGCTGCTCCTAAGAAGGAAGTGACACTATTGTCTTTGAAACATCATTCAGCCAGAAAAGTACTATTTTTCTCACCTAGAGCTGTAAATGTCTGTAAAATCATCCTTTCTTCTGGCAGCTTAGCAGTAGTAGCAAAACAACAACAACAAAAAATGCCCTAGTACTCTTGCAGCTTTAGTAGTTTGGGGTTATTTTGCTTTCTGTCCAAGAGTCACCCATTTTCTCTAAACTTTTAGACAAAGAACTAATAGTGAATAGGTGACCAAAGTACTTGATTTATTAATGTCTGGCAGTCATAAAATATGTACAAGAATACCAATTCCTCAGTGAACAATATCTGTATCAGGAGCGAATTGTTCTGCCTGAGCCTCAAGTAAAGCCTTCAGACGCCTTCTTGTTAATTTAATTCCACTGGGGCAGCAGTGGTGATGATGAAGCACGGACAAAGCCCAGGCAGCTTTCATCAAAATACGTTCTTCGTGACTTACTTTGTGTGCGAAAGCATTGCTTCTGTGTGCTTAAGGAAGATAAATCCCTTCACCTGCTTCTGACTTTGTGGGTAGCTACCTTAGGCCAGTAATAAATTTTAGCTGCCTGCATGTTAACCTCTGGTATATAAACATCAGTGTGGTACATTATTGTTGATGACAGACAAGAGGATGGAGGAGGAAAAAGAAAAGGAAGAAGAGGAGACAGGTGATGGGGTTGACTGAGGAGGAAGAATACCCTACTTGAGAATGGGAAGCATTCTCAGAATGTGTCAAGGAAGTTATTGAGTTTTTATGGGACAAAAACTTATTACAAAATGATCCCTTAAAAAGACTGCTTCAAAAATTATATAAATAATATTAAATCCATGAAAAAAGAGATAGCAAAATAATTATCTAATATTATACAGTGTAGCCTCAAAAGTAAACATTTGCATTAAATAAGCTTTGAAGTTTTTCCTCTTCATTTTTAAATCTGAACAGTGCAATTTATTCTCTTTCTCACACACATAACAGTTAGATTCACCAAGAAACAGGGAGCAAAAAGCAGCACAACTACAGTTTGTCAAATCTGTGTATTTGAGATAGATTATCAGAGTAAAAGTGAATGCCCATAGTTCTTTAATTTGATTCTGACTCGGTTTAAATCAAAGAATTGAAAGGAATATCTACTATACAACATGAGAAATTAATTGCCATATCCATCTCAAATATATATGTATATAATGTTAAGGATTTGTACACATGGTATTAAATAGAATATATATATATATATATATACATTCATGACTAGGACAAATGTATTAAAGATTGGGCAGAGATATTAGTATATTTTGTCTCTAAGTATATCTGTGAGGACATTTTTCAAAGACAGTTAGATCATAAGTATTCTGATATGTTTAATGGATTGCTTCATGAATGGTTTAAAAATATGATGCTGATATTGACAGGTATTAAATGGTACCTAGTCAAAGGTAATGGGTGATGGAAGCATATCATTGCAGGCTATATTTTCATATTATCTCTCTTATGTCTGTCTCCTCTCTCTTTCCTGCCTATCAAAAAGTGAAGAGCAGCCTCTACTAAATAATTGTTTAGCCATGATATACTGCCTAAGTATATGTGTCCAGATGACTTTAGACCAAATATTCTGGAAATAGTAGCCAAAATAAATTCTTCCCTTGGTCTATGGAAAAGGCTCAATGGGTAAAATCACTTGCTGTGCAATAGAAATAACCTGAGATTCAATCTCTGGCAATCACACAAGCCAAGGCACAGTAGCTAGCATCTGTGATCCCAGTCCACCTAAGTCAAGATAAAAAGCAGAGACAGGAGGATACTAGAAGACGAAAGATCAGCCAGAAAGTGAGAACCGACACTAGACCACAATACAAGTGGCATGGTAAGCACATGAACACACAAACATAAATGTGCACACATACCTATGTATACACCAATAATATATATATATATATATATATATATATATATATATATATATATATATATATATTTCTAACATGGATTTGTTCATAACAATGTGAAAGTTACTAATATAAGTATTCAATGCTAATACAATGTGAAAATAAAAATTACTAAAATTAGTAAGTAATATGTATTTGTCTAATGAAAACCACTAGACATCGCCCCTTGTACTTACATAATTCTCTTTGAAGGCCACCATTCCCTGGCCATATGTTTCTTTTTATATATTTTTTTAAATTATTTATTTATTTGAGAGCGACAGACAAAGAAAGAAAGAGGCAGATAGACAGAGAGAGAATGGGCGCACCAGGCCCTCCAACCACTGCAAACGAACTCGAGACACGTGCACCCCCTTATGCATCTGGCTAACGTGCATCCTGGGGAGTCGAGCCTCAAACCGAGGTCCTTAGGCTTCACAGAGAAGCGCTTAACCACTAAGCAATCTTTCCAGCCCCTGGCCATATATTTCAAGGAATCCACTTGATGTACTAGTCAATCTGCTATATAGCCAAGAACATATTTGTGTTTCTTTTTTTCTTACTACTTTGATGAGCCTTATAAATCAAAAGATAAAGCAACTTTAATAATAGAGTTAAAAAAAGACAATTGGTTTATTGTAACCTGTTGGCATGTTAGCCCATAGCCAGCATATTAATATAGGTGAAACTAACCTACACTCACAGTTTTTCAAATAGAAAGTGTCTACATGTTGGAAAAAAAATAACAACAACAACAACAAAAAACGTTTGTACTTGTGAAAATTTATTTTATTAGCAGGCTAACTGATGTTCTGTGAAGAAAGTTTGCCTCAAATTTTAATGTATTGGCCAACAAGTAAGACAAAACAAGGGCTGCCTTTTATTTAATCTTATGTTTGTTTCCATCACTTCAATGATTTATTATTTTTTGAGAATGTAATGGGAAGTAAAACTTAGCACTCATGTGAGAAGAATGATAATAGCCCAGGATATGTGTAGTTTGTAAAAAAAAAAAAAAAAAAAAAAAAGTCTTAATCTGCTATATTTTAAAGCTGATTTAAGATACACTGTGTTAATTGATGCCTCATTCTGAATGTGTGTGGATTTTCAAATATGAATTAAATCTACTTGTCTTTAAGATCCCATTGGATTGTAATTGGGTTCAATTTTAAATATTACATGTGCATAAATACAAAGTGAAATCTCTACTCTGTGAATGCATTTTAATGTTCAGTATTTTGTACTTCAAAATTTGCATTTGCATATACTTCTCATTTTTGTTTGCTTTTCACTGTCTTTTAAGACAGGATCTTTCTGTGTAGCCTGGACTTGCCTAAATCCCCTTTCTGGAGAGCCACAGGTCTCCTAGCCTCTCAAAATAGGATGATGAGTACACACCACCATTCCCAATCTTTTCCTTGAAATTTATTTGCAATTAGATGTCATCTAAAGTGTGGCAAATAATTCTTTAATATCCTTTTTGATGTTTAGGAAAGTGTGGCATACATGACAAATAAGATGTGCATATTTAATTTATAAATAAAATTATATGATGACTGATTCATGATGTCCATAAAATAGCTGTTTTTCAGGACACTGGATCTTGTTAATTTTCTAAATAAACACGAAGAATATTCATTCCCAATCAGAGATGTTGGGTGTCATCATACATTTTTTTATATTTTATTTTATTTTTTTATTTTAGAGACAGAAAGTACAGAAATAGGCAGGTAGAGAGACAGAGATAATGGGTGTACCAGGGCCTCCAGCCACTGCAAAAGAACTCCACATGCATGTGATCCCTTAAGCATCTGGCTTACATGGGTCCTGGGGAGTCAAACCTGGGTTCTTTGGCTTTACAGGCAAGCACCTCAACCTTTCAGCCATCTCTCCAGCCATCATATTCTTTTGTAGTATGTATATGAGAGAGAGAGTGATAGAGGCAGATAGAAAGAAAAAAAAATGGGTGTGCAAGGGCCTGTAGCCACTGAAGTTGAACTGCAGACACAAGTGCCACCTTGTCTAGTTTTGTATCACCATATCATTTTTAAACATATTTTATTTAGTTATTTATTTAAATGAGAGATAGAGAAAGAGAGAGAGAAAATGGGCACACTAGGGCCTCTAGCCAGTACAAACCAACTCTAGACACATACACTACCTTATGCATCTGATCTTATTTGGGTACTGGGGAATAGAACTTGGGTCTGTAGTCTGCTGGTGAATGCCTTAACTTATATCATCACATTCATATTGGAGGAGGTATACTGTTGAAAAATGTACATGCTCTCACTACTTCAGTTTCTTATAAAAGTAGTTCAAAGTCAAGTTTTCAAGTTTCATTCTACCCTGACAAAATGTACAAGGATCAAAAATAATACCTATTTACACATTTCAAAAAAGGTGGTTTCAAGTTTTATCTGTAGAGATCATAAGCCTCCAATAGAGACCAAGTATGCAATTGCCTTTTAGGAATATAGTTCAGTAATGTGAAAATTTTGTATGCATACAAAGCTAAATATGTCTTCTCTGTGGAATTTCCATTTTCACCTTCCATTCTCTAGCACATAATATTGGTAATAGTTCATTTCTTGCTAACAAAAAAAAAAAAAAACAAACCAGAAGTAGCTTATGGAAAGAAAATGACTACTTCTAGCTTAAAGTTTTGAAGACAAATGTAATCATAGTGGGAAAAGATGGCAGAATCAGATAGCTGGGCCTCATATCATCACATCAGCAAGGAGGAAGGAGAGAAAATGAGTTTGAACTAGAAAATGTCAGTTTCCTATAAAATCCAAATCTTGATCAACCCACCAGTGACAACCTATTTAAGCAAGACCCCACTTCACAAAGGCTCCATCAACTGAGTATAATGAGTTTAAAACTTAGAAATTTGTTCTCATTTTGATGTGAAAATCATGCAGCATTAATAATTTTAGAATAATTTCTTGCTTCATTTCTAAATGGAGACATTTTAATATGTAGTTTGGCTAGGAATTCATCTTTTCAAGTCATCTATAATCTTTTACCCACTGAATATTTAGTAAAACTATCAATTCTATTTGGTTTTTAGAATTTTACCTATATACCACCCTCTCCAAGGCTCTGGGGAAATTGTGGAAGATGTCACAGAAAGAATGTAAGAGACAGAGATTGGGAAACAATGCTGCTGAACACTGTTTTATAGACATGACATGGTCATTGCATTCATGACCTACCTGTGAGTGTTGTAACCTGAAAAGTACTCACATAATACTGGACCAATCAACATGTTTCCATGGATTATAGGGATGAGAATGAGGTCTTTATCCATCTCTGATGAGCATTTAATGCTTGTTGTAGAGTGGGAGACATATGTAGTGGTATAACCATGCAGGAGAGATGGCTTAGTGGTTTAGGCATTTGTCTCTGAAGACTAAGTACCCAGGTTTGATTCCCCAATACCTACTTAAGCCAGATGCACAAGGTGACCCATGCATCTGGAGTTCCTTTGCAGTGGCTAGAGGCCCTGAGGCACCCTCTCTTTTCTCTCTCTCATAAGTAGATAAATAAATAATTGAATAATCTTCTACCCAGGGCCATGTAGGCAACCCTAATTAATCAGGATAAAAAGACATGAATGTAGAAGCAGAGAGACTAGGTAAAAAGGATATATGTGGATGGGGATAAGGAGGGACATCACGAAAAGATGACAGGAAGGGATTACAAACAAAAAATTGATATGTGGTCATTATGTACTTTGAATATGACATGGTAAGTGTAACATATAAGTCAATTAAATTAAATGATTGAAGGCAAATTTATTTTGATATCTGAAAAATTTGGATTACCACTAAAGGAAAATTAGAGGGTTGATAACATAATATTATCTATTTCCATCTGTTACTACAATTTATATATCATCACAATTCCTAAAACAAAAATCTCATTGGACTTTTTAAAAATATGTTTTGTTCATTTTTTATTTATTTATTTGACAGAAACAGACACAGGGAGAAAGACAGAGGGAGAGAGAGAGAATGGGCGCGCCAGGGCTTCTAGCCACTGCAAATGAACTCCAGAAGCGTGTGCCCCCTTGTGCATCTGGCTAATGTGAGACCTGGGGAACTGATCCTTGAACCGGGGTCCTTAGGCTTCACAGGCAAGCACATAACCACTAAGCCATATCTCCAGCCCTCATTGGACTTTTGAAATTCCTCTTGAAGTATAGGTAAAATTTGTAGATTTTTTTAATGTAAACCTTGCATTCAAACATGGCTCTTAATCTCTCATGAATGATATGCTTACTGGAATGTCTTAGGATAAAATCTCCAAGTCTGCAACTTTCACTGAAATACAGTGGAGTATCAGTTAAAACAATAAATTTATGGATGTATGTGTGATAAAGCAAATATTATAAGGTATGTATTGTAGACTCTAGATGGTGGGAATATGGGTTTTCTCTGTATAATTCTTACAATTATACTGTGTTCTTGTAAATTTTTATAATCTTATGGACTGTGGGTGAATCTTAAGCATGTTTGATTTTTTTAAATCCTATAATTTACCAATGTTATATGCAATATAAATTTCTTTTTTCATCATACACGGTGTTATCAGCACAAATTTTATTATTTTTGTTTCTTGAAAAGCATGTAATATATGTTATTTGAAGTAAACTGGAAAAATAAATCTCACAGTGCTTGAAATATGAATATTGATTTCAGATTTTACATTATTCAGGCTGGAGGGATGACTTGGCGGTTAAGTGCTTGCTTGTCAGGCCTAAAGACCCCAGTTCAAGGCTCGATTCCCCAGGACCCACGTTAGCCAGATGCACAAGGGGCACACACGTCTGGAGTTCCTTTGCAGTGGCTTGAGGCCCAGTTGTTCCTATTCTCTATATATCTATCTGCTTCTTTCTCTCTCTGTCTGTTGCTCTCAAATAAATAAATAAACAAAAAATATTTTAAAATGGTTTTACATTATTCTTTATTGTTTAAAGTATATTTTATTTATGTTTTGTTATTGATAAAACAGTTAATTGCCATTTGCCACTGAACAAATTTCTTTTTTAAAGCTATTTTATTTATTTGTCTGAGACAGAGAGACAGAGAAAGAGGCAGACACAGAGAGAGAATGGGTGCACCATGGCGTCCAGCCTTTGCAAATAAACTCCAGACGCATGTGCCACCTTGTGTACCGGGCTTACATGGGTCCTATTGAATCAAACCAGAGTCCTTTGGTTTCACAGGCAAGTGCCTTAACCCTAAGACATCTTTCCAAGCCTGAACAACTTTCTTAACAGTTTATACATCCCTGGAAACATTTAAGCTACTTTGAATTTAAAAAATGTATTTGTCCAATTTAAGCATTATAAATCAATTTTCTATTGAATTCAAGACAAATAAGTAATGAATAAGTATGAAGTCAGCAAATCCTGCTATTTTCCAGGCAGATTTGACTTTGTTATTTGAGGATAATAATCAGATTGAGTGTTTAAAGGATGTGTTCACTGTATACATTCTAGAACTTTGGGAGGGCCTGCTAGAACAGATTACTTAAAAGGAAAACAAGCACAATTAACAACTGATAGTTCTTTTATCACTTATATTTTGGTATAATCTCTAGATGAAAATTTTCTTGCTTCAGTCTGTCAAGTACAGACTTTCTATTTGTAGCACCCTATTTCAAACAAAGAAAAAAATAATAAAACCAATATATAACTTTTCTTTGCAACATTAGTAAATTGAGAACCATGGAGTGACCTGTGGATAAATTTCTTTGCATGTGAAGACTGCAAGTCACATCTCAGAACCCATGTAAATGGCATGTGGATGTTGCAGTCCTCCTTTAACCCAGAATTCCGGAAACAGACACTATCCCAGGGACAATCTGGATACTAGTTACACTAGCCAAATTGGTGAGCTTGGGATTCACATGAAGGACCTCTGAAATAAGATGAAGAGTGATGGAGGAAGATACCTGATATCAATATATCAATCTCTGTCCACAATAGGTACAGACACTCTTCCCACACAACTAGTAAATTTGAATTCCAACATATGTTGGCATTATTCATAGCAGAATTGACAAAGAAATCTGAAGCTGGACTTGGTGGTACATATCTTTAATCCTAGAACTCAGGAGGCAGAGTTAGGAGTTCAAGGCCAGCATTAGTCTACATTGTAAATTCTAATTCAGCCTGGAGTAGAACAAGACCCTACCTTTAAAACAAAAGCAGAAGAAGAAAAAGACTAAGAGGAAGAAGAAGAGAAGGAGGAGAAAAGAAAAGAAAAGAAAGGAAAAGAAAAGAAAAAGGAAAGGAAAGGAAAAGAAGATAAAAATCTAAAATATTTCTTCTGGCTCACCAATGATTTTATTAAATAACGAGAACTCCATTATAACAATACCTTTTGAAAGTCAACATACAATAACAGCTTAAATTTTAATACTTGCTAATAAAATCATGGGAATTATTTAGTTCCACTTAAAAGAATGTTATTTATCAGAGTACTTTAATAGAGTACATCCAAGGTATAGAGAGTTGCTCACATGGAGTCTCCAGTACCCACAGAGCACAGTATACTCTATAGGTAAATACAGATTTGGTGCTTTGCTCACACAAGTATAATTTCTTTAAAAGGTTTTATTGACTTGGAATTCTTTGAGTGCTTGACTTTCTAGGTCGCTAACCTATTCCCATTTGTAGGAGAGCCTTTATCTTTATTAATAAACTTCCTCTCTCACTTTCAAAACCAGATTGCCACCCAGAACTGGGACAGTTCCAAATTCATCTTTACCTATACTTCAATAAACTAAGTCCTACTTTGAAAAATAAAACAATAAATTTATGCTCAAACCTTCAAAAACAAAAGTGATCTTCTAAGTTTATGAAGATTAGTATACTTTCATTTAAGGTATGCTATGACAAAGGAGAAGGTTCATGATGGACATATATTGAATGTAATATAGACAACCTGGAAACATGAATCCATTGGGAAATTTCCTTTAGTGCATGAGAATACTCAAATGAAAGGGAAAGATGACTTTAAAATTATAAAAATAACCAATAAATATGAAATTTTGTAGGTCATTTCCTTTTCTGTTTACTTAGAGACTTACATTAACTAAGCTTGTATTTATAATACCAAATTTGGTATAGGTTACTCCTGCCATTTTGACTTCATTTTTATTTTAAAGTAAACTTTTTATTTACTTATTAATACATAAAATAAGCACATAGCTAAACAACTATAGTATCAAAAACCTGTCATTAGTATATTTATATGTCTTGTTCCTCACCCCATTCTATCCACCCCTTTTCAAGATCATCTATGTTTTTGAGATTGTTTTATGAACACATGAAATCACAGATATAAAACCATTATTTAAGAATGGCAGCGCATAAAATATACCCCAATGCATCTTTTCTTCTCTGAATGCTGTGTTAAAAACATATCTACAACTCTTTCTAGTCTTTGAGATGAATTGTGAAATACATCTGTGTCTGTATAAACTAGTTGGTTGCTCTAGATGTATTAATAATATTTTACCCATCAAGTGAAGTTTTTGACTCAAAGAGTAACAGGATATTTTTTCTTTATTATTTTGTGTCTCTGTATCTACATAATCATAGACATTTGACTGGGCATTTGGTATTTTCTTGCCCATCTTCCCAGCCCCAGCACCAAAGTTTTAATCACAGTGGTTTTATGATGTGTTTTTAATCTAACATAAAGGTATAAATCTATAATTATTATAAATGATCACAAATTTACTGCAATTCTGCCTTTTTCATATTATTTTTTGTTGCTATAATTTATATGTCTCAATAATCCTATCTTGTCATTCACCCCATTCTGTCCACGACTGCAAAAGAGCTGTATTCTTTTGGGGACTTCATGGGCTTGCTGGCCAACAACTCACTGGTAGATATCCCACCACTGGAACTGGGCTTTTTCTATAATAACCTATGGTTTCTGGGAACAGCACTCACTATGGCAATGAGCCACTTCTACCTCACTTTCATATTTTTATTAGCTAACAGGGAAGTACTCTTCCATATGGCCTAATCATATAGTCTTTAGTTTTGGTTAACCTGCTTCACCCCTCCACTCTTCTGTATTCCCTTCCTGACCCCTTTCTACTTTTTCACCTTCAAAATTTTTCTACCTAATCCTTCTTATCTCTTTTTAAGATATATTTTTTATTTATTTATGAGAGAGAGAGAAAGAGAGAGGGAACATATGAGCATTCCAGGGCCTCTAGCCACTGCAAAGGAACTCCAGATGGCTTAAATGGTTACTGGAGAATCAAACCTGGATCCTTAGGCTTTGCAGCCAAGCACCTTAAGTGCTAAGCCATCTCTCCTGCCAAATCCTTCTTATCACTTGATCAGGAGTCTTCTTACTCATATAGACTACTTAACATACTATTGGGGTATGGAATCAACCAGAACATCAACCTTCATATAATAGAAACACACCTGTGATCTTCCCAAGCACCCTTCCCCAAATAAAAATGAAACACATATGAGGAACCTGTATGCTCCCTTACTATTGCCTGAATTCCCCAATAAGTAATTCCAATTAAAAAATGTTTATTTTAATTTATTTGTTTGAGAGCGATAGAGAGAGAAATAGATAGATAGATGATAGATAGATAGATAGATAGATAGATAGATAGATAGATAGATAGATAGATAGATAGATGATAGATAGACAAACGGAGAGAGAGAGAGAACGGGTGTGCCAGGGCCTCCAACCACTGCAAATGAACTCCAGATATGTGCACCCATTTGTGCATCTGGCTAACGTGGGTCCTGGGGAACTGAGCTTCAAACCGAGGACCTTAGGTTTCACAGGCAAGAGCTTAACTGCTAAGCCATCTCTCCAGCCCAGTAATTCCAATTTTATCAATACTTTTAGAACTTTCATGTAAATAATTTGTGAACTATACCTCCTGTAACTCACATCCATAAAATCTGTCCAGTTGTCTATTGTTTCATTATCATTAATACATCCCCACCTCCATTATTTCTTTTGTAGACTATTACCATTGTTTCCTTTAGGCTCTTTTATTTTTGTTACTCTGAAACAAAGTCTCCCTTCTGCTCTCCCAAGGACAATAATTTTTTTAAAGGTGGGCCAAAAAATATTCCTCTCATGACATCTCATAAGGACAATATAAAAACCTGGAGTATTTAGCCTAACGTAGAAAAGCTACCATGATCTGACCCTTGCCATATTCTTGATCTGATATTATTATTATTTTTTAATCTCAGTTTACTTATAGAGTCAGGCTAAGATATCTATTGTATTAGATTTTTCCACTGCAGAGTGATCAATTTCAAAATTTTGCTGTGTGGGCTTTTGGTTTGTAGCTCATGATTCAAGTCACAATTTCTAACAAATAATTCCTTTACCAAACCTAAGTAGTGCTAGCTATTATCAATCACTTTCTCACATTATGATTGTTACTGTGGAAATCACAGGTTATATATTGTTTTAATTTTAGAGAGAGAGAGTGAGAGAGACTAGTGTGCCATGGCCTCAGCCATTGCAATCAAAATCCAGATGTTTTTGTCACTTAGTGGGCATGTTCCTCCTTGAGTTTGCCTTATCTTTGTGCATGTGGTTTGCATGGGATCCAGAGCACCTTAACCACTAAGCCATCTCTCAAGCCCAGAAGTCAGTTTAAAAATCTTTATCTCACTTACTTGTGGGTATGCATTCGTTTTCATCTATACAACCAAACATCCATTTTTCAAGTGTCAGGAGATTAGACTGTTCCAGATTCTGAACTTGTTGAATGGATAAATATGTATAAGGTAGGTTGAAAAGAAAATCAATTATTTGTATTCAACAATTTCAAGTTATGGGTCACTAAAGATCCTCAATCAAATAGCTTCTTCAAGCAAATATCAGCTATTTGAAACATGTTAGAAACAGGATGTAGTGGTTTCCCATGGAACACCTTCCTTTTCTCTTTATCTCTTACTGGAATCACAGCTGCAATAGCAAACAATTGGAATGAGATACTAAAACATCCTAATTGGTATATATAACTGCTGTGAGAAACATGCTTTAAGGTAGCTGTTTTTCTTTTCTTTTTTTAAAATATTTTTGTTTAGTTTTATTTATTTGAGAGTGACAGACAGAGAGAAAGAGGCAGAGAGAGAGGGAGGGAGGAAGGGAGGGAGGGAGAATATGGGCACCCCAGGGCCTCCAGCCACTGCAAACGAACTCCAGATGCGTGCGCCCCCTTGTGCATCTGGCTAACGTGGGTCCTGGGGAATCGAGCCTCGAACTGGGGTCCTTAGGCTTCATAGGCAAGCGCTTAACCGCTAAGCCATCTCTCCAGCCCTGTTTTTCTTTTCTGAATATCAATAACTACTATCTTAGGTCTGTGCTACCAAAAATAAACACAATTCAATAATAAATTAAGCCCTAAAAATGAATTTTACATCTGAACTTATAAAGATATTTGCTCTTGCCAGGTGTGGTGGTGCACACCTTTTGAGGCCACCCTGAGACTACATAATGAATCCCAGGTCAGCCTGGGCTTGAGTGAGACCCCACCTCGAAAAACAGTTACCAAAACGAAAAAGATATTTGTTCTTGGAGCTCACCTGGCTTATACAATTATTTTACCTGTTTGTTGAAAATATTGATTTAATCATTGCCATATTTTTTAGGAAAAAAATTGCCAAACAATCCTGTAGGCTACACCTCTTAAAGTTTCCATCACACCCTAGTTGAACAAAGATGGGTACTAAATATTTAATACATAGGCCTTCGGGACAAGTGTGTACTTTGAGTTTGAAACATTGCATCAGTGCTGCATCAAATTCCATTTCTTGTTCCAGCCTGTCCTGTAAAATGGTCTGACAAGTTGCCAAAACATCCTGAGACACACGTTCCTCCTCTTGCTGGCACCAGGACTTCAACTAGCGTGGGATTCCTGAGGAAGTTTTAATTCCTTGCAGTCCATTATTTAAATAATTTGATATAGATGCATGGAATGGCATAATTTACTCTTTATCATATCTCATATACCGCTGGGGAGATAGCTCAATCAGTCAAGTGCTTACTTCAGCAAGCATGAGAACCTGAGTTCAGATTCCCAGCGCCCACATACATGCTGGGTGCTGTTGTGCTTTGGACCTATAATCCCAGAGCATGGAGGCTGAGATAGTTAGATCCCTGGCACTTGATGGCCAGCCAGTCCAAGATAATTGTTGAACTCTAGACCAATGAGTTACACTGTCTCCAAAAGGAAATGAATAAATATATAAATAAATAAATAAGAGGTGGATATTGTTCATGAAGAACACCTGAGTTCTGTAACAACACCTGAGTTCTGTAGCCTTACAAGCATGTGTATACATGTGCACCCACATTCATATGAACTCCCACAACCCCCCCACACACACATGCATACCAAGCACTTAAACTCAAACAGAAAAACTATCTCCTTTCCTGCTATGGTGGTTATACCAAAGATGCCAGAGCTGGGCATGGTGGCACACGCCTTTAATCTCAGCACTTGGGAGGCAGAGGTAGGAGAATCACCATCAGTTCGAGGCCATCCTGAGAATATAAAGTGAATTCCAGGTTAGCATAGGCTAGATGGAGACCCTACCTCAAAAAAAAAAAAGATTCCTCTCTTCAGAGCTTTTTAATAAAAGCCCTGTGGGGCCCCCAAAACTCTAATTAACCACTTACTCCCTTGTTGTAGTGCTTGGCTAAATTACTACCAGCATGTAAATGATTCACATCTTCACAGATAGACTTCTGGTTTTAAGAGAATGCCTGTACAGTGAGATAGCAAAGAAAGAGATACCAGCAGCAGATAAGCCACAGCTTTCTTTCATAAACCATGATAATTACCTCCCCGCATATTTTATTATTTATTTATGACAGAGAGAGAAAGAGAGAATGAGTGCACCAGAGCATCCAGCCCTTGCAAATGAACTCCAGATGCATGTGCCATCTTCTGCATCTTGATTACATGGATTCTGCGAAATCAAACCTTGATTCTTTGGCTTTGTAGGCATGTGCCTTAACCAATAAGCCATCTCTCTAACCCTTATTGGATATTTTGATGAGACAAACCTTTATAAAATGTATGCAGGAAAAAAAAGACAAATACAGCCTAGCTACTAGTACTATGTGGATTAATTGTTTAAACTTGGTTAGACTAAAATCAATTGAGGAAATAACTCTCACTAGTCTATCTTTCCTCTTTTTTTTTTTAACTAGAAACTTTTATGGACACATCATGTGTTGGTACCATTTTCCTCCTCCCTACCCCCATTCCACTGAAGTGCCACATATACAGGGTAATTGCTACCCCCCATGATTAATCACTGGTGCTCTCACAACTCATATGCTACAACCTCATGAATTCAATCTTTCCTCTTGCAAACAATTTTCATATAATAATTAACTTTGTTAATTCTCCAAACACAGGGTATGCTATTTTATCTTATTGTTATGACTGTGCTCTATATTAAGAAGCTTGAAAATTTAAGCCCCTTTAACTCTGAAAACTAACATTTTTGTGAAAAATTCAGTTCATCTTGATTAAAATGCTGTATGAAGATATTTAGAATTTAAGTACTCATTACAGATAAAATATTTTATTCTAGTATATTATGAATAAAGTTCCAACTATATGAAAATGTTTCAATTTTAAGCCATGAAAATATTTTCTGCAAAATTCATTATTATAGAGTATAACTGTAGCAATATTTCATTAACTGTCATTAATATGTATTTAGCCATCTTGTTTCAAATTGGTTTGAATTAGTAATTTAATGATGTATGAATTATTAATTCAAAAGAAATTGTATTTGAAATAATTATATAGTTTATTTTAAAATGATTAAAATATAATTGTATTATTATTCAATATTTAATATTTCATTGTTGCAAATAATGGCCACATTAACTTATTTTTCTAATAGTTTTATCTGTAGTATACTTAAAGAAAGTTGAGTCTGAATATGGGGGTACATGCATTCAAACCTAATTAGAGACTTCAAGAGAGATATTTAACATTTTTTCACATGGATCCTGAGTTCTACATATGTACATTGAACATATGAACTGGGTTCAAGAGGTATTCACTTGGACTGTCATAAAATTAATGCATTTTGATATTATTTAAATAAATTTCCATGAAAACACTTTTCCATTTCATTTCAAAATAATGCCATGTCTTAAAAAATCTCATAATTTTCTTCTAGTTTAGTACTGAATTTAAGATTCTTTTCTTGATCCATGCTATTTCTGTGAAGTGTGCTTTTGTGGTTTTACTGATACAGACAAACACATGCTCAAAAACCATGTAGTAGTGGTTTAAAGAAGTAATATTCTGCATTTTCTCTGGTTTCTCTTTAATGTTGGTAATAAAGAAACAATTAACCGAAATATCAAGCAGCATAGTGAAAAGATAATTTCTTCATGGATCCCTTGACGGAAACTACTTAGTTTTTAATGTTTGGAATTTTACCATTGACTATATAACTTTTATTATTATTTTGTAGTTTGCCTTATATGTATTGCTAACAGGTAAAAGAATAGACATTGAGGGGGAAAATAAGGGAGGTGTAGAGAGGATATAAGAGTATGACCCATGGGAATATGACCAATTTGTAATATGTCCTATACTAAAATACTCAATAAAGGTAAAAGCTCATATTCTGACTTAATTTCCATAGTATTTTAAATATTTTATGTCAATGATTTCATTTCACATTGCTAAAACTTCACAAATTCCAAAGTAAATAAAGATCCTTTATATTACTCCCCTAGTTCTGCTCATGAGTACTGTATTTTGATCATGCACCAATAGCATATGCCTTTTTCCATGTGATATGTAATATGATTTAATCTTTAAATTACTTACTGTTCCAAAGTTTTAATTTTATTGTTACTATCCTATTGAATTTTAAATGTGAATAATAATGTGCCATTGATTTGTTGATTAGTTAGCCATGGACCTTATGTTATTATCTGTAGATGTTTGGTTTTATACATCCTTTTCTTGGTTTTGTTTTTCTGTAATAGGCTACTCACTGAATGGGTGGAACTTAGAGAGGGAAGATTTGAGGACTTTTTCCTTGGAGTTCCCTTTCCTATTGCTAATTATCACAAAAAAACATCAATTTGGTCATTCATGTTTTTAAAAGTGCACAGAAATACTGGGAGTGATCCTGGGATTAAAAATACCTGTTAAGCCCAGCAAGATGACTCAGGAGATACTCAGTCAATGAAATGTTTGTTTAGCCCGCTTAAGGACTTGAGCTCCATTGCTAGTACCCATGTTAATTCCAGACACAATGGCACCCTTATATAATACCAGTGCTGAGGAGGCAGGGACAGGTTGATTCCTGCTCACATTCTGGCCACTCTAGTTTAAATGGTGAATTCCAGGTCAATGATAAATTCTGTTTCAAAGAGGTGGATGGAGTTCCTGTACATGACACTCAAGGTTGTCTTCTTTCCTCCACATTCATGATGTGCCCATATGCATTCAGGTGTACCTGCAGACACATTTGCTTTCACACAAATACAAACACACATATACAACTACGTACAAAACGCATGCATGCACGCACTCACACACACACCTGTTAATCATTGGAGGTTAATACTTTACAGTCTTTAAAATTACCTCTATAGTAATTATTTTCTCTTAGACAATTATCCTTTTTAAGAGTGAAGAAACATAGATTTGACAAAATGATATCTAGTTATAAATAAATGTATGTTAAGTCATACTTCTTGTCCTTTTCCTTTTCCTTTCCTTTCCTTTCCTTTCCTTTCCTTTCCTTTCCTTTCCTTTCCTTTCCTTTCCTTTCCTTTCCTTTCCTTTCCTTTCCTTTCCTTTCCTTTCCTTTCCTTTCCTTTCCTTTCCTTTCCTTTCCTTTCCTTTCCTTTCCTTTCCTTTCCTTTCCTTTCCTTTCCTTTCCTTTCCTTTCCTTTTCCTCTCCTCTCCTCTCCTTTCCTTTTCTTTCCTTTCCTTTCTTTTCCTCTCCTCTCCTCTCCTCTCCTTTCCTTTTCTTTCCTTTCCTTTCTTTTCCTCTCCTCTCCTCTCCTCTCCTCTTTCCTATGCTTTACTTTTCCCTAATTTTTCCCTTTCCCTTTTTCTCCATTTGATCTTTCCTCCCTCCACTTCTTCTGTCTCTTGTTTTTTCTTCCTCTGCCTTAATGATATGCTATACAAATGTCATACAAATAACACATTTAAATATGCATTTAAATATTTTAAAATGCCTACAAAATGTGACATTTTACTCAATCAGTTGTACATTTATATTCATCTTCCCCAATTAAGACAGTTACCCCTTGAAAGTCACTCATAATTTTTTTCCCAGCATTTTCTTTCAGGCAGAAGCAACTCTATTCTACTTTCTTTCTCTTATATCTACTTACTATTTATCCTTCATATAAAGGAATGAAATAATGTTTTATTTTATGACTGAATTGTCCCAGTCAATGCAATGTTTGAAGGCCTGTCCAAGTCATAATGTTTCAACACTGCATTAATTTTTATATTTCAACAATGTTTCATTGAATATCAGTTGAATGAATTTTGGGTTATTTCTATTTGCTGGCTATTACAACACTACTATAAAACAAAAGCATTCGAGTCTTTGTGAAAATGTATGTTTTCATGTATCTAGAAACAGCTGATCACAAGCAACTTATGAGAGGAAGGGTTTATTTGGTCTTATAGTTCCAGATGGTATAGTCTATCTTGCTGGGGAAAGAATGGCAGGAGCACAACATCTGTGTTATGTTTTCACAACAATAAAGGAGGAAACAGAGATCAGGTAGTTTTTTTTCCCCACTTTACAGCCCAGGAACTATATTTCATAAACTTATGCCACCCAGCGTTATGGTGTGTCTACCCACCTCATCTAATCTAATGTAGAAAACACCTAATACGCATGCCAATAGATTTGTTTCCATGGTGATTCTAAATCCTATTAAATAGACATCCAGAAATGAATCATGACAGGCCTAGGCATATAAAATAGGTGTAACAAGTTTAAGCTGCTTGGCCTTTGTCTGGGACAGTGTATTTCACATAGTTTTCCAAAGTGTATTTGTGTTGAGGCAAAATAGGCCACCTGTATTGTTTTAGTGCTTAATAAGTAAACTGTATTAAACCCTTAAAATCAGTGATGGTTGATAGAATTGATGTAGATACTCTCTACGATTCCTGACAAATTGAATATAATATATTTGTAATATTGCTTGAATTGAGATTTACTATTTTCTCACATTCTTTAAGAAGTGAAGTATAAAGTGCTTTTGCTTGGGGAAATGTATAAAATATTTTTATAAACATAGATTATATAATAAAACTATGACTTCTTCATTGAAATGGCAATGATAAATATTAACAAGACTTATGATATAAATATACACATATGCCATATGTATGATGTCATAATTATATCCATATCTATATATAATATATATGTAGACATATATGCTATACAAATATGCTTGGATATGTGTATGTAAATATATATACATATAAACATATGCTGCTGCCTGACTTTATTGAGATTGCTTTCTCTTTCACATGAGGTCATATTTTCCTTTCTACACTTAAATCAGTTGATTGATAATATAATATCCTCATATCATAGTTTATAAACTTGTGCCAAAATATGTCTCCAATAAAAAACTTCACAGAGTTTTTCAAGTTGAGTTTTCATTGCATTCCTTCTCAATTCCGGTCATCCATCAAAAATATTCTTTGCATTTTTCTGTTTTTTATTGTTAGCCCTAATGCTGCTAACTTTAACCTAGTCATTTATGAAGCTTCCTGTATGATGAGGTCAAATTTATGCAATATATAATCTAGTGAGGATCACAAGTATTTTATTAATTCATTGTCCCATTCTTGAAATGCATCAATGTAAATGAATGTATATAAATTTACACTCTGAAAACAATAAATGACATTTTACTACTTGCATTGCTGTTTATACCAAGTAATTACTCTGATATCCACTCACACATAAATAGAGCAGCTATTTGTTCTCTTAACTGAATATCCCTGAATATTATTAGTTGTATGTATCCTATGTAAAATATATTATTTTTAATCACTGTCTAGGCTCTGAAACTGACCAGTATTTACTTTACTGCTTACTTGAATAAGTCAAAATCTCATAACTTAGTAAGAAAAGAGTAATGAGGCAAGAATTCAAAAGGGTGCTATACAATTGCCATTATGCCCAGTGTTAATAAGGTACTCTCCCACAAACATGAAAATTACAGAGGAAGGAATAGAAAATATAATTGACCCTTACAGTGTTTTTTATGTTAGTTATTATTTTGAATGATATGGGAATTGCACTTAGTGACTCACATATTAAGCAGGCATTTTATATCTGAGCAAAATTTCCTTGCTTCCCTTTCACTATTTCTTAATTCTATCCTATAGGCTGGGGTAGGACATTTAAAAAAATATGGCTATACCCATAGTTCAATTTCTCAGGTAAAAGAGAATATTCATTCTTTTTCACCAGTTTAAAGATGCATCCCCCTATACATTTTTAAATCATAATAACTGGGAAATACTATTATATATTTAATTGGCTAAATTTTTCTAGCTTCCTTGAACATATCATAGCATTGAATATTACCATTGATATATCTTAACTTCTGATGAATTTAATATTTTTAACAATATTTTATTTATATATTTTATGGAGAGAGACAGAGAAAGAGACAGAGAAAGAATATGAAAGGATGCACAGGGGCCTCTACCCACTGCAAACGAAAGATGCATGTGCCGCCTTGTGCATATGGCTTATATGTGTAAAGGAGTATCAACCCTGAGTCCATAGGCTTCACTGGCATGCACCTTAACCACTAAGCCATCTCTTCAGTTCAAATTGCATCTTTTTAAAGGCAACTAGAGATAGGGGAAGACAAAATTCAAATTATGCACACTTTCACAGGGTTATCTAATAGTGACACAGTCCTTAGAAATCCACTTAAGGATCAAGCATCATGACTGAGTTTAGCTATATAAATAGGTTGCCCTATGGCTTCTGTCTTCTGATTCAAAGCAGATGCAACTGCACAGTATGATGTTCAACACTAATGGGAAGCATTCATCTTTAAGTGTACCATTTATATTTAACACATGAATATAGAAATAATAAAAAAGACAAAATATCCTCACCAAACACACAAAAAAATTACACTCACATAAATACTCCTTATTACTTTTTCTGCAGCTCTGCTGAAAATATGAAGCAGGTTGGATTGTTCATTTTATGTGATTCCCAAGATACTATTCTCATAAAGGTAAAATGGGAAACAATAAATTATTGTGAAGTTTAGTAATAAAAGATAAGAAGACTTATATTTATGACAACAAAAATATTGAGTAGCTTTTGGTCAAACAATCTTGAAAATTATTTGAAATGATCAATGCTAACCAGTATATATAAAATGATTAATAAAAATTATTTCTATTTTTTCTCTAAATTCCATCTCAAGTGATCCCCATTTAACTTATATTACCCTGTACAAGCATGGCTTTAAGGCAGCACCAGCACCACTTAAGGAGGGGAAGAGGGAACTGCTTTAAACCTTTTTTAAAAAATTAATTGTATTGGAGAATTTAGTGTACAACTAAATGCAAATTGGTTAGATTTCCATTACATTATCCTCTTTTGACTGCTTTTTCCAGCTCACCCATTACACTGAGGGTCTCAGTTACTGACAATTTATGTCTAAAGGAGTAAACACAATATCAAATTTGTTTCTACCAAATCATTCAGACATATGTTACAGGATTTTTTTCCTCCCAATGAGTATGATTAAGTATTTGGCTTATAAGATATAGGTTATATTTATAATATAGATTAGAATTTCTTTAAGGAAAATCCATGCATTACTAGCTTTGTTTTGTACACATAGAAATTACACCATGAAATTACCACAATAGTTTATTTAAAAAGTATGTTTTTTCGGGCTGGAGAGATGGCTTAGCGGTTAAGCGCTTGCCTGTGAAGCATAAGGACCCCAGTTCGAGGCTCGGTTCCCCAGGTCCCACGTTAGCCAGATGCACAAGGGGGCGCACGCGTCTGGAGTTCGGGAGTTCGTTTGCAGAGGCTGGAAGCCCTGGCACACCCATTCTCTCTCTCTCTATCTGTCTTTCTCTCTGTGTCTGTCGCTCTCAAATAAATAAATAAATACATAATTAAAAAAAAATATGTTTTTTCTTTATTTGAGAGATACAGACAGAGAGAAATAGACAGATAGTAGATATGTGCACTCCAGGTCGTCCTGCTATTGCAAATGAACTCTAAATACATGTGTCACTGTGAATTTGGCTTTATATGGGTGCTGAGGAATTTAACCAGGGTAGTCAGGCTTTGCAAGCAAGTGCTTTTAACTATTTTGTCATCTCTCCAGCACCCTAAAAGGGTATAAATAAATCTAATTAAGCTACAAATTACTTCTGCCCCTCATTGTCTCAAAGAAAAACACTTGTATTTATAAAAATTTGAGGACTGTCTGGTAGAAAAGAGAGGAGGAGAATTAGGAGGAACCACATAAAGATACAATAAGTGTTGATTGTGAGGAAAAGGAAATTGGTAAAAAGCAATATTATGAATTATTGGTCAGTACAATAGGGTTATTAAATTAAGGTGAATCTATCATCAATATATGTAGACACTTAAAGGAAAAAAATCTATAATTTATTTTCAGTGCTAAAAACTTGGTAACATTATCACAGCCTTTAAATTAGTTGCATCATGCATTAAGGATCGTTATGGTGGTATATTTCATTATGATAAAATTTGGAGTAGAGTTGATTTCTGAGTTGAATTTGACATTTCACTGTAACAATGATTTATAGATCAGATATAGGACACAAGATCTGCAACTTCTGTGTGTTGTCCAATCAGTTTGTCTACAAGTTCAAACCACCTTAGGTACTATAAAGTTAACATTAAATAGGTCATGTGGGGCTGGAGAGATGGCTTAGCAGTTAAGGGCTTGCCTGTGAAGCCTAAGGACCCTGGTTCGAGGCTTGATTCCCCAGGACCCATGTTAGCCAGATGCACAAGGGGGCGCACGTGTCTGGAGTTCCTTGCAGCAGCTGGAGACCATGGCGTGCCCATTCTCTCTCTCTGCCTCTTTCTTTCTCTGTTGCTCTCAAATAAATAAATTAAAATAAACCAAAAAAAAATTAAAAATAAGTCATGTGGATATATGTTACAACTGTCAATTTTATTTTTTTTTATTTTAGTAAAGAACACAAAACCTCAGAACTGTGCATTTAAGAATCATGATAGAAGGTAGTTGGTGTTTTACATTTTGATTATGATAGTGGAAGCCAATAATATCTTTATTTAAAATATTATGAACAAGGCAAAAATACATCAGACTTCTCCCAATATCTAAATAGTTGGTAAAATCTAGTAAGTTATACTATTTTTAATTCTTTCGTATTAAATATTATGGAATTGATCAACATTATCTTTAAGATGTTAAGTTTTGTTTAATTTTCATTTTAGACATTTTCATGCATGCATATAATGTATTTTGGTCTTATTTCCCCAATTACCCTATCGCCTTCCCCTTCCCATTAAATTATTTCTTCTTCCCTGTCTTACTTTTATTCCCTTTTAATTGTAATGATTTAAATTAGGGTTATTTGCATGATCGTGCAGAGCAGGAGGATGGGAGGGAGGGCTGCAAAATACTGTCATCTGGGTGATAAGATATGACCATTACACTCATGACTTCATAGCAGCTCTTCTTTCCAGCACACTGCCACTCAAAGTAGCTTTTATAAGGGAATGGTGCTATATACTGTAGAAACTCAAACACATCAAAGCTGAAAATAAGAGGCTGTTGAAATCTTTACAGTAAATGTGACATCATTATCACACCTTCCATGGCTGGGGAAACATTGTAGAAAAGGGGGAAGAAAGAATGAAAAGGACATAGGATGGGAAGGAGTACTTTGTGGGTACTGTCCTCTGCTCATAAACCTACTAGTGTATTTTTGATGTCACAGGCATTGTCATTGTCCCCACAAGAACTGCACAATTATGAGGCCATCAATATTTTGACATGGAGGACAGAGGAGGATACAAAGGCTGAGACATCAACACAGAAGGAGGACACCTTGGAAAGATGACAACGCTCAGGGGAGTGGAGTTGGGGTGGGGGAAGGGTAAAAAGAAGGAAATAAGATGGGAATAATATTTACTTGCAGTAGTTCATGTTTTAAAGTTCTCAAAAATATTTAAAGAAATGATAGAGCATGTCAACACTTCACCATCAATGGGAGAAGGACACATGAAGCCCAGAATAGCTATTTCCATCAAATGTTCACTGGGAGAGTGGGGGTCAGTTTCATCTGTGTTGTAGCTATTGGTAGGTTGCCTATTACTCTGTCTGATGTTCATTTTTATGAACATATTTCATATGTACTAGGCATAAAGGTGAAATTTAAATTCCTTCAATATAGCCTTTTTGAAACTTGTATATAGTGTATTACATGTTCAAACAAAATAGTAAGAAATCTATTGTGCTCAATGTAAAATTATTTATATAGTTTCTGCAACTTCCTGAACTGTTTTACTTGCAAATGTGTAAAAAAATTTTAAATTAGTGAATATGTGCAGCATAAAACAAAGCTCCATTAAATATATTGTGTATTTGAATTGTACTTGACTACAAAGTGAGAATTAATTACATGGATTTTTTAGATAAAGCTTCTTATTTAGGGTTAGAATGGGAGTTATTTTTGAAATAAAAGAAAAACGTCTGATGTTATTATAGGTTTTCATCTTCCTCAATTCATTAGAGCACTTTCTGTATTAGTTAAGCAATCATATCCAAATGAGTGAGTGCCAATTACCAAGTGTTTATATGTCACAAATACACATAAACTTTTGCAGAGAACACTTCCCTAAATATTTGGCTACTGAGTGCATATTACTTAATTATTTAATATGATCTGAGTTCTCACCCAATATCTGTGGTATTGGAAATATTAGTAATTATATGATACTGGAACATGTAAACTATATAACTCTCTTGAGGTGCTTAAATGTATATACTTAGAATAAGTAGGAAAATAAATTACAATGGGTGGTGTTTATAAAAAATACACACTTATATAAACATAGGGCTGATAGACTACTAAAGACTTGAGACAGATGAGGTTTGTCCTAGCACTCTGCAGGCTGAGGTTAGAGATACGCTGTGAGTTCGAGGCCAGCCTGCAGATACAGAGGGAGTTTCAAGCCTAGAGTGAAGACTTACCTCAATAATAGATCAAATCATGATATATTTTTTTTAATTTTGGTTGTGAAAATAATTAGGCTCTTTGACATTACGACTTATTAGATATATAATTCAGAGAACTTACTTTGATGTATTACTTTCCTCCAATATTATTAGGAAGATTAATATATGCCAAAGTATGGTGACATATTTCTACGGAGAACACATTATACCTTGTAAGAGTTCAGATTAGCCACAATTATTAAATATAATGAACTTGTCCTTTAGAATATGCTAATTCTGGAACACAAAGTATCTAATACATTTTCTCATTTTAACTCAAATAATATTTGTTTGGTTCATGTTATGTTTAAGGTGAAATGCCATATTGGGGGCATAAAAGTGATTAAAAGAGGGTTTCCACTCAAAATTTCTTAGAATTTAGTATGCTCATTGAAGTCATTGTCCATATATTTTCATGACATGTAGCATTTGCTAAAGCAGAGTATGGTCATAACAACACAACGAAAAGCAAACTGCTATTTGTTTATACATATCACTGTCTTTATTCCTTTTGAAAAGTTCATTGAGTGTCTATCAATGCTAATCCTGTCATCTACTTAACAGTTTTGGCCACTAAGAAACTGTCATGACAAAACAGTGAATGCTAATGAGTACTGATGGTTTTTGATAAAGTTATGTCATGAACTGCAAGCTAAGAAAACTTGAACCAGAACAAAGGTCATCAAGTTCCTCATTTTTGATTTCCTCCTTGAAATACTGGATATCCTTGCTTCCTTCAGTTTCCTTTTTTTGTGATTTTTTTTTTAATTTTTATGTATCTCAAATAGAAAAGCAGTTTGTATGAAGAAAGGAACACAGTTCTTAGCAGACTAAACAGTATTTCTGTATGGCCGTGCACACACATATATGTGTTTGAGGAACACATATTTTTATTACATAAACATGTACAATTGTGGCCGCAGAGACTGTTAGTGGTTAAGGCATTTGCTGGCAAAGCCAAAGGACCCAGGTTAGATTCACCAGTACCCACATAAAGTGAAATGCACAAGGTGGCTCATGTGACTGGAGTATTTCTTAATTTTATTTTTATTAATTAGTTTTGTATTCAGCAAATACAGTCACTTTGGTACCATTATTCGGCTCATCCGTGACCTAACCCCTCCCCAATGGCCCTTCCTTGTTGAGGTATTTTAAGATTCTAGAGGCCCTGGCATGCCCATTCTCACTCTCTCTATCAGCCTCTTTTTCTCCTTTACTTAAACAGATAAATAAAATAACATATAATTAAAAAAAAAAACAACACATGTGCAATAGTACCTCATACCAAAGGAAAATCATTTGGAGGTACTCCTGCAAATCATTGTTATGTTTTACTGTTTAGGAAATAATGACAAAAGTCTGTCTGATCAGTGCAGACATTTTGAAAAGGTGTTTTCTTTTTTAATTATTTTATTTTTGACAGAGAGAGAGAGAGAGAGAGAGAGAGAGAGAGAGAGGGAGGGAGGGAGGGAGGGAGGGAGGGAGGGAGGGAGGGAGGGAGGGAGGGAGGGAGGGAGGGAGGGAGGGAGAGAGGGAGAGAGGGATAGAGGAGAGGAGAGGATGAGCGTGCCAGGGCCTTTCAGCTGCTGTGAACAAACTCCAGACTCCTGTTCTCCCTCGTGGTGTATGTGGGACATTGCATGCTTGTGTCACTTTCTACATCTGGCCGACATGCGACCTGGAAATTTGAACATACATTCCTAGGCTTCGCAGGCAAACGCTTTAACTACTAAGGCATCTCTCCAGCGTGGTTTATTATTATTTTTTTAATCAGTGGTGATTGAATCCTAGTATACAGACCTCATGGCTATATAGTGTTGAATGTAGCTTTATACTTACATGAAATAATAAAACTACAAGAAAATATCCTCAGAAAAGTAGAAAATATTTGAATGCTTAATGAAAGTTTCGTAAGGAATGTGCATCTATATTTGAATAGCAAGGATGAGTCAGACTTTAGAGAGGGGAACATGGAATAAATATCATTTTAGAATAGGGGAAACATGGTTGAAACATAGCATCTCTTCCATTCCCATGCTTATTATGTGATCTAGCAGGCATTGAATAATTAATGGCCAGTGTTCATTAGCTTACAGCCAACTGAAAACAAAATTGTGCCTAAGAAATATGACTTCTGACTGATGAGAATTCTACTAATAAGGCCCACAGACAAATGTAAAATTTAAAATGTTTCAGATTAAGTGGAAATGAAATATTTGGTTATCATTCAGCATTTAATTTATTCAATTTTAAAATTATTTACTAAATTTACTTTTGCATTTAATGCTTCAAATCTTAGTAGAAAGCCTACCTCTGAGAATGTCAGCTTTTAAATGCTGACTATATTTTGCCTTTTCATTCACTCAGATGTGAGCATGTAAATTTTTCCTCTCCCTCACCTTTATTGAATGTTACTAGTTTGATATGAACCAACAGACACCTCCTCAATCCTAAGCAAAAAGAGAGGATTGTATGCCACACAGAGAGAATATCATGTGATAGATTCAGATGTCTAGGGCAATGTAAAATAGAAATCTGACACATTAACATGTTGGCATTAGTCAGTATATTGTAGGTTACTGTCCTCATTTAGGAAAGGAAGGAAGGATAATCAGCCTGAAGTATCATCAGAATTTGAGACTCTGCAAGTAAGTGCAGCTGTAACATTAAGCACATTTAACAACAATATAGAATCTATTTGATGCATGTCTCAATAGAAGTTCTAATTGTGATAATTATTACTAAAGACATCTGAATAAAATACTTTTAATAAATTTATATTCATAGATTTTTGTTGACTTCAAGATTTTTTTATTAGTTTTCTATTGTGCAAGTACAGGCAGTTTGGTACCATTATTAGGCTCATCCATCACCTACCCCCTCCCCATTGGCCCCTCCTTGTTGAGGTATATGGGTCGTGCATTGTGGGGTTAGCCCACAGTTATTGGTATGTTAGAGACTTCAAGATTTTTTGAGTTGGAAAGGAACAACGCTATGATAGATAATCTCCAAAGGATATCTTAAATCAATATCCACTGTATTTAGCTAGTGTGTGCACATTTCTTTCATGGATTTTTTTCTTTATTCAACATGTGTAAACATTCTGTAGTTTCATTTACAGTGTGTATACAAAGGTATATAGATTATCAGCAAAGTGCCAGTGGATTACTTCCCAGGGACTGTCCTATGGATCAAATCTGGCTCAAAGTCTGTTTCTGTAAATTAAGATTTGTTATAATATAATAATTGATTAATTTATTACCTGTGGCTGACTTTGTACCAAAATTGAATTAACCTGTATTACATAGAATGCTAAAAATAATTAATCTCTGTATCTTTACTCAGCAATGTTTGCAACTCTTTTACAATTAACATGTTGCAGAAATCAATATTTTACAATGTATTGTATAGAATATCAATCTTTTATGGTTCATAGTTATGAAAATTGAATGGTAGATATTATATTTACAAGGCCACTGTATGAATTTATTGAAATTTTATACACTTGAATATTTAAAATACAGTATTACTAGCTAAGTAGTCTCATTAGTGTGAATATTTTAATAGGCCTCAGAAATTTAGATTATACTTCTATCTTTTACATCACAGTCTCAGCTGATTAAATTGTCTTGACTTAATTTCTAGAGCAATTGAAAAATATAACAAGTATCATTGCTAAGGCCAACACAATTCTCTGGAGTTAGCATATAAGCTTCCTGATAGGGTAGATGGGGGAAAAAAAAAAAAAACATAGTGAAATTATGTTATGAGGTAATATAAAGTCTACCAAATGCTGAAGCAAAATAAATTTTAACCTGATGCTGAAATTTTTATGAAATTATTGATGATAAAGTCTGTGAAACAGATTTTGGTAGGTGTTAAGAAGCATAAGATTGGCATCTAGCAGATTTGATGCAAGATTCTTTGATATTTGTTACACACTGACTGGCTATGATCATGTTACTGTTTTCTCAGAAATTTAGTTGCCTAGACTTGTGAGGAAGGTAAGAGAGATTGCATATAATAAGCTCACAAATATTCTACAGTCATTTTTATGGTTTAATACTCTATATAACTGTTCTTTACAAGCTCTTGAGAATTGTGGAATGAAGATAATACATATAAATTTGGCATTGTGTATTTTAGTCTACTTACATTTTCCACATTTTCCTTTATAAAGAAAACTCTCAATCTATTTATATTATTTATATCACTATAATCAATAACCCTATTTAAATTTTAACAGATTAGTGAATATTAGTATTTTCCTTTAAAATTTCAAACATGAAAGTTTTGAAAATAGAGGAAACACAACTAAGTAACAATATATAATTAAGGAAGTATTAAAAAGTCTTAATGTTAACCTAACAAACTTAATAGAATTTTGTTAAAATTATTAACAGTGTAGACTTAACAGTATAATATTGGGAAATATTTATTTTGATGTTCCAGTAAGTAAATAAAAATTAATTCATTTTGTTTATATAATGTAGAAGGGATTCATATTCTGTCGACAGATGTTTTATTTACCCTGATTGATATATTTTTCAAAAAATTCTAAAATTGTTCTACCTCTAACATTTTTATAAATGTGTGATGTCTTGATGAATCAGTGTTCAGGTCATCATGTAATAATTGAATCATTTAAACATTTAAATTCTCATTGACACTTTTCCTACAATGTTAATAAAAATAACTACAAAGAAAATGGAAAAGATATAAAAATCAGTCTATAATACATCAAAATTCCTATGAATAACAAAGTTTGAAGTTATGACACATTGTGAAAGAGATGGAAGTGATAAGTATATGCAACTTTATGTATGTATTATTGGAACACTTACCTTGTAATTAGACTCATTTTAATTAAATTGAATTCTGCCATTGTATAGTGCATATATATATATATATATATTCTCCAAATATAGTCGAATTAAAATTAACATATTAGAGAATATATAAATATACACCACACCTAGGTGGATTGTACTAATTTTTTTTAATGTTTTTGGTACTTGACAAAGTCCATGGAGGCTTTTTAATGGACTGCCAAATTATGATTACTTTTATCACTTTAAATAATAAAAGACAGTAATCTCTTTGTATTTATGGAGAATTGTTTCTAGGAGTCACCCTTCACAAATACCAAAATGTTTGTATGTTCAGGACACTTATATATAACAATATTATATTTATATATAACTTCGATATATCCTTCCTGATATTTTTAATGTCCAGACTATTTGTGATGCCTAAAAGCATAAGTTATATGTAATTTGTTGTATTTTGGGGAGAATCATGAGAAGAAAACCTTTACATATACTCAGTAATGATTAAATTGTTCGTTAATATTTTATGCCAACAGTTGAATGAATCCAGTCATGTAGAATCCATAGATACAGCAGGGTGACTGTTTTAGACTCTCACTAACCAAAAAACTCTGAAACAACCAAGATAATTTACACAAAAATAATGAAAGACATCTGAAATTGAAAGGGTCTCTTCATGTATTGTCGGAATTAGATATTTTAACAACAAACTCAAAATATTACAATCCTAAATCTAAACTATATATTATTTTATTCTTAGCAAATTGACTTTTTTCTTCCCACAGTAATAATTTGCAGAGTAGTCATTTTGTTTCATATTCTCTTTTTAAATTTAATAGTTCTTGGTACTTCGTACAATTTTCACTTAATAAGATAGCTATTCAAGTGTAATAGGCATGAGCCATTTGAAATTACTAATAGTCAACTGATTTGACCTATAGGAATGATGGGTTCATGTAGTTGAAAATTGAATTCGTTATTAATTCCCACCTGACATTTCATTTTCAATCTGCATTAACTACACATAATTTGAAAAACCTGCTAAAATAATTTAGTCTTCTTTTTATGTTTATATGTCTAACTTTTATTTTATAACTTGATCATGTTTTGTTACTTTATAACATTTATTTTCATATATTTTGCCTATTCCCAGTTCACTGTATGGCTTCAAAACTCTTTCCTATTTCTTTTGTTTTTTAATTTTTAATTTATTTATTTGAGAGCGACAGACAAAGAGAGAAAGACAGATAGAGGGAGAGAGAGAGAATGGGCGCGCCAGGGCTTCCAGCCTCTGAAAACAAACTCCAGACGCATGCATCCCCTTGTGCCTCTGGCTAACGTGGGACCTGGGGAACCGAGCCTCGAACCCGGGTCCTTAGGGTTCACAGGCAAGCGCTTAACCGCTAAGCCATCTCTCCAGCCCCCTATTTCTTTTTAATATATTTATTATTATTCATTTATTTTAGAGAGAGAGAAAGAGAGAGACACACACGGGGGCGGGGGGTAGAATGGGTGTACCAGGGCTTCTAGCCACTGCAAACAATCTCTAGGCATATGCACCACTTTGTACATCTGGCTTACATCGATACTGGGGAATTGAAATTGGGTCCTTAGGCTTTGCAGGCAAGTACCTTAAACAGTATGCCATCTCTCCAGTCCTCTCATTCCCATTTTCCCATTTCGTTAATACAACATCATCCTTAATTTATTCATTATTTTGTTAATTCATTACTGAATGTGAGTCTATTTCTAGGAAAACTTTGTAGAACATAGTTTTTTTTTTTAATGTTTTTTTTTCTTCAATTTTTATTTATTTATTTGAGAGCGACAGACACAGAGAGAAAGACAGATAGAGGGAGAGAGAGAGAATGGGTGCGCCAGGGCTTCCAGCCTCTGCAAACGAACTCCAGACGCGTGTGCCCCCTTGTGCATCTGGCTAACGTGGGACCTGGGGAACCGAGCCTCGAACCGGGGTCCTTAGGCTTCACAGGCTAGCGCTTAACCACTAAGCCATCTCTCTAGCCTGAACATAGTTTTTAATTAAAATACATTTTTATTTATAAAAGTCTATATAATTATTATATATATGATGTTTTAAATTATGTAAAGACCATAGAGTTGTCAAATAGATCCAAATAAATTATAATTTGGGGAGAGTACTAGGGCAACTTTCTTCTTCTAGGTATTTTGAAAAAATGGTAAATTATTTCCTTTAATTACCCTATTGTAATATAGAAATCTAGATCTTTCCTCCCCTAACTTTAATTTGATACTCATTACCCAATCTTTCCCTAGCCCCTTCTCTACCTTCTAATACCTAGACCCTGGCAAACATTATCCTAGTCTTTATACATATGATCTCTATTTTTTGTGCTTTCAAGTGTGAATGAGCACATGTAGCCATTGTCTTGCTCGTTTTGTACCAGGTTTTCTTACTTAGCATATTAAAATACTACAGCTGAGATAAAGGAGCCTTGGGCATTACTTTCTTCTTGAGATCAGTAACCTTTCCTTTTAAGCATGTTTCTTCTCACCTTACCTTTAATGCATTTAGGCTTCACAAAGAATTCTTTATTATTATATTGTAGAGGTTACAAAGCTAGCAATAAGTATTCTACTTTTCTGCAAAAAGTGGCCAAGTAAAGTAGAAACTATTCAATTTTTGTCAGCTTTAACTCGGTCATGAATTCCAAATTTTTGCTAGATTTTGATGCTATGAGATAGTGAATAATGGGTAAAAGTCTGGGCTAAATCCTGAACCCAACAATGTTCTTCTTTGTGTACACTTGAATACTTTTGTACTTCAACTTAAGGTCATCAAGTGCAAATCTTTCTCTACCAAAGATGAACTTTTCATCACATATATCCCTTGGTGGCTTCATTCTAATTGACTTGGTATAGAACAATTCATCTTTTACTATGCATCTGCATATATGCTCTAGGGAGAGATAGACGTATGATCAGAAAATAAAACACTTAAATCTCATGCTTACAACCACACAAGATAAATTTCAAATATAGAGTTTAAATTTATCCAGTTGTATTTTTTATTTTTTAAATGATTTTTTATATATTTTATTCATTTGTAAGAAGAAACGGAAGAGAAGAGAGAGAGAATGGGCATGCTAAGGCCTCTAGCCCTTGCAAACAAACTCCAGACATATGTGCCACCTTGTGCATCTAGCTTTACACGGGTAATAGGGAGTCAAATCGATGTTGCTTGGCTTTGCAGGCAAGTGCCTTAACCACTGGGCAATTTCACCAGCCTTCAAGTTGTAAGTTTTACCTTTATATTCACTTACAAATTCCAAGTTGGAACTATTGATCAGTAAGGAAGATAAGTCATTAACAATTTCTATTTCTAGGGCTGGAGAAATTGCTCAGTGTTTGAAGAGCTTGTCAGCCAAACCTAAAGATCAGAGTTTGATTCCCTAGTACCCACATAAAGCCAGATGCAAAAGAGGAGAATGCATCTGGAGTTCATTTGCATTGGCAGGAAACCCTGGTGTACTCATCCACTCTGTTTGTCTCTCATCTCATATCTCTCGCTCTCTCGCTCTCTCTCTTTCTTTGCATACAAATATATGAATAAATGTATATAAAATTTATATTTCTAATTTCTGCTTTATTCCTTAAGGACCTCCCCAAATGACTCTATCTTCATGCCTCTTATATTCTAGGATCACTAAGTTAGATATTTATTTAGTTTGTCTTCATTATGAGACATTCATTTGTAAATACCTCGATCAAACGTTTCCTTAGTTCCACTGCCCAGTAAGCATTAACTATTATCTCACTGCATGTGTGTAAGTCTAATAAATAAAATCCCTATTCTCAAATTATTTCAAATAATACCCAGAGGGGAAAGCATCTTTATTTACACTGTCTTGTCTATACAGGCAAACAAATATCAAAGATCAGACAGAAAAATGAGCCTAAGGTATAATTCCATGTATCTTTGTTCCTTGTGGTTTGTATGCCCTCAGTTGCTTTAAAGATTTTCTGACATTCTTTTTTTTTAAATTTTTTATTCATTTATTTGAGAGCGACAGACACAGAGAGAAAGACAGATAAAGGGAGAGAGAGAGAATGGGCGCACCAGGACTTCCAGCCACTGCAAACGAACTCCAGACGCGTGCGCCCCCTTGGGCATCTGGCTAACGTGGGACCTGGGGAACCGAGCCTCGAACTGGGGTCCTTAGGCTTCACAGGCAAGCACTTAACCGCTAAGCCAGCCATCTCTCCAGCCCTTTCTGACATTCTTAAGTTTGCTAAAGGCTATGGGCCAAATGGCATGCACATTGAGATACAAATCGTTATTCCTTCTTTGCAAAATATGTTTAAGATATAATTTCAGTTACCTCTTAGGAAAGTATTACACTTTTAAAATTTAAGATGAACTAATAAGATTGTTGACTTAAAGAAATGCTCATTGATTGTTTTAGATGAGTTTATTAATGACTATTAATTCCACAATCAGTTAAATATGATGGTATGAAAGTATTAGTTAGCCAATGAAGAGTAGTTTGTGTGTTTTGTTTTAACTACAAAGTAGCAACCAGTATAAGTTATTATAAATTTCAAGAGGAAAGTCATGCAATCCCACATATCTGTTATTAAATTATGGAAGTTACCTTTATAATAAGAATTCTATAATAACCAAGAGAGCTTCTTAATAAATGATTTCTCATATGATAACATTATGAGTTCAACATTATATAGATGAAAAAACATTTAAAAATCTACCAAATATGGTTGCAATGCTCAAGAGTAAATTTTAAGTATAAACCCCACAAAATTCTATAAACATTTCAAGTGCATGTGTACAAGTGTGTGAGGATGTAAGATGTATGGAGAGGAAATGCAAACTTTTGTGTGTAAAAACTTTTGTGAGTACATTTTATTATTTTCTTATTTTTTTATGTTTTTGGAAGTTATTAAACTAATTAGGACTGTTTGTTGTATAATACCATTGGCTCATTTTGAATAAAAGGGAGCTCTTTTAAACAAACTGACTTTCTGAAATCACATCTTGAAGCTATGTGATTTTTGTCTCATTCTGAAGAGACAGAGAAATGTAAATTGAACCATTCAGGCAAAACATTGAATTTCAAGGCATTGTTAGAAGTCAGTATGACATTATATGGAAAGCATGTTTCTCAGTGCTAGCATTGTGGGCCAGTCTGGAAAAGATTTAAAATATAATTATACTGATTTACTAATTCAGTCCATTCATATAGTTTAATTTTTTAATGATATTTGTTAGGCTTATAAACTAGGCTTGACTTGATTAAGATAGATGAAAAACTGCAACTCACAGTGGCAACCTTAACTGCTTCTAGCCCTAATGTTGATTTCTTCAAAAAATACCCAAGAAATCATATTCTCAGATAATCAGGAATATAATTTGGTACTATAGTACTTGATTCCTAGGGCTTTGGATGCAGTGTTGTTTTTTTTTTTTTTTGAGTATTTCTGTTAATTCTTCCAAAATTTGTTTTACGTTTACCAACACAAAAGCCAAAAGTTTTTAAGTAAGTTTCATTCCTTTACTAGGATTTATAAATGAACTGACTAGGTACAACAAGAAAAACTGGCTAATTTATTGAATGAACATTAATCCATTAATCAAATATTGAGGATTGTGTATTGTGTATGAGCTCCCATGCCAATTACACTAGAAGTTCAAAGTTCCAATTTCTTCCATTGTACCCACTAATTATTGTTAACTCCTATGGTTTACAAGATTATAACATGACAATAGATTGTTACTTCTGAGTAATTTGAATATTATAATAATAAAAATGTCAGTGTTTGCATAAAACTATGCGTGCAAAAGGATAGCAAGAGTAGCACTGAATTGTAAGTTCTTAATTCATTAATTATTTTTCCTCAAAGACTATGCCTTGAAGAAAACCTACTTATATTCTCATATTTCGTCAAAAGCCTTTGTGTGTTCCATTTTATCCTTTCCAGCTATCTCATTTGTTTTCAGCTGCAGAGCACTAGTCAAAAAAGTGCATGCAGCATATTTATATGTAGCATATACATCTTTGTATATCCAGTTCCATGAAAATCAAAATGAAACATAAGCAAAGAATTGTAAATGTAGTTAAGCCTATTGATTTCTTAGATTTCCAACCCCTCAGCCCCACAGTTTTGCTGTTTTCTTGGCTAGAATGAGGGGTGCTTTTCCTGTTTCACAATCATCTCAGTAACTAACAACAGCCAACTACAGAGCTTTAGTTTTCTACCAAAGCAAAATTGTCATTAGAAGGGAGAACTTTGGCCATCTCGACCATTTTCATCCCTCATGTATCTGTAAAGGTTTCATAATATAACAAGAAATTGAAACATTTAGAATGATTTTTGTATATAATATTAAAATATTAGACAAACAAGAAGAAATGATTTTTTTTTTTTGAAACAAGCTTGGAATCTTCAATTAAGCGATTTGAAGCTATTCCTTGGAGTCAAATGGAGTAAACTGCCATTGCCACTCAATGCTCTCCTTTGTAATCTCTAGCAGGTAATCTATAAATCTCAATGACCTACAACAACAAGACAAGGACTGCAAGTGTGTAGGCACCATGATATCATTAGCAATAATCAATTCATGGCTGTGTTTTCTCACAAATACATGGGTAGAGTACCAAATTATTGAACAATGCTAGATCACTTTGTTATCAAGCTCATTAGTCTTGAAGAATTCATTAATCATGTAAGCTTAGAAGAAAAATGTAACCTGGGATTTGGCAGGGCGATCAATAAGACATAACTGAGCAAGTGTATATGTTTGAAGAAAAAAGTAAAGAGAATTGCTAAGTTTTAATATAGCATTCAGCTGAGGATTTAAATGGACTTTTCTGCATTTGGGGATAGAAAGAACTTATATGGGTATAGCAAAATAGATACTGAGAGAAGACAAAAACTATACATGAATATATATAATACAATTAATTATCATGTATTATGTCATTTCATTGTTTTCAGCCGCCAGGTGTGGTGGTACATGCCTTTAATCCCAGCACTTTGAAGGCTGAGGTGGGAGGATTACTATTAGTTGGAGGCCAGCCTGAGGCTGAATTCCAGGTCAACCTGGGAAAGAGAAACCATACTTCAACAATAAAACAAAACAAAATAAAGATCTTGTTTTCCAGATGTTGTGGTGCATGGATTTAGTACAAGCACCTGGGAGGCTGAGGAATGAGGATCTCTGTGAGCTGGAAGCCAGCCTGAGACAACATAGTGAATTCCAGGTCAACTTGGCATAGCTTGAGACTATACCTTGAAAAGCCAAAACACCAAAACATCTGTAAAGATTCATTGTTTTCAAAATCAAACTTTCTTAGCCATATTTAACTATACTTCTATTAAACTATATCTTTTCTATGTCCTTCTTTCCATGAATAGTGCTTATAACTTATTTCTAAGTCACCTTTATTTTTACCTGAACTCTTGTAATAATTTGCTGACACCTTCTCTGTCACTTTTCCATCATTAATATTGTCAGGGTGATCTCTTTATAACAGTCACCTCCTTGTTTACAAACAGTTCACATCTTTTCAAGAAAATGTGAATATATTAACATGAATATAAAAAGTAATTACCTGTCATTTAGAACTTTATTTTATGAAGTACATAAGCTTGTTTTCTCTAGCTCCCTAAACAAAATGTTGAAGATCGGTATTGTTAGTTCTTTGCAGTAGAGGTACTTGATACATGGACAGGATACTTATCTCCAAATTCAAGTTGCAGGACAGAACTAGATTCAAAATTTGCCTTTTGACTACAAAGAGACATACTTAACATTTTTTTTTCTATTATACCATACTTTTATGTGACTCTAGCCCATTCCACATTAATATATGCATTAATTGTCATTAATGCTTTTCTATACATCTGATACATAGTTTGACCTATTCAGCAATCGTATGATAAATTCCTCATACTTTATATGCATTGGTACCTCATTGGTGATGTAAATCTCTATACAAATTCTTTGACATTTGCTCTCAGATAATATTAATTCATCCATCATGGTTATAGTCAAATGCCCCTTCCTCTCTGAACTCAATTTTACTCTGATTAGATGCTCCTCCACCTTTAAAATGTTTCTACACAATGTATTTTACAATTTCATTGTACTCATATTATGTGTGTAATTTCACTCATGTACTCATAAGATATCATTAGGGCAATGCATAGCTCATTAGCCTCGTAACTTGCCATTTGTTCCCATGTTTGATTCAGTTTTATAGAAGCATTTTGGTGAATTCTTGTTTCATACTTTACTATTTACCAGTGATATGTACCTTACCAGTGTGCCCACTATCCATACTTCAAATCAGGGTGGTAACAGGGAATGCCTGATTGGTTATCTTTGATGTCAGAAAAACAGGTTGTTTACACACATAACATTTTCCTTATCCTATGACATTGAAAAGCATTGAAGAAACTCATTCTGGAATTCCCCAGATCTGGTACAATATTGTCACTAATCAGAGAACAAAAAATACCCTAATTATACTTGAAAGTATTAGGATTTGTTTTTGTTTTTTTTTTAATTTTTTATTTATTTATTTGAGAGCGACAGACACAGAGAGAAAGACAGATGGAGGGAGAGAGAGAGAATGGGTGTGCCAGGGCTTCCAGCCTCTGCAAACGAACTCCAGACGCATGCACCCCCTTGTGCATCTGGCTAACATGGGACCTGGGGAACCGAGCCTTGAACCGGGGTCCTTAGGCTTCACAGGCAAGCGCTTAACTGCTAAGCCATCTCTCCAGCCCGATTTGTTTGTTTTTTAATATTGACTGAAACATTATAGAAAGGAAAGAAGAAAACTGAGAAACTTACCAATTGATTGTTCTCTTTCAACTCCAGGAATTCATTGAATCAGCAGAAATTCATGAAAACCTGATTAATGTCTTCTTCCAGCTACAGATACAGAAGTAAATGTAATACAAAACTGCTCTACCTGCATAGAGAATATTTTATAAAGATATAACAATTATAACAAAATACATTGTGATTTTGACATATGTTAAAATATGAAATAGGGTTTAAAAAACCAGCTTATTATTAAAGCTGGAGTCCATGGGTACACTCCTGAAAAGATGCTTCTTTAAGCTATAAGACTGGATTGCATTACCCAGGAACCAAGTATAAACAAAGAAATGAAGAGGGCCCAGAACTGATTCCTGGGGCACCTTCACTTAAAAAGGTCCTGCAAATGAGAAAGAAGCTTCTTTACCAGAAGCTAAAAAGCGAATAGTGAAGTGGAAAGAAGTCAGAGAGGGAAGTCAAGAAGTCAAGAATCACTGGTGAACTTCTTCGGTAAAGGGTCAGATAGTAAATATTTTAGCTTCATGGGCCAAAAGGTCTGTTGCAAGAATACATTTCTGCTTCTTTGGTGGAAATGTAGCTTCATATATTGGACACGCTAATAAGCAAGGTTGGGTTTAAATATTTTATTTACAAAATGAATAGATGACCTAAATTGGTCCATAGGCTTTAGTTTGCCAAACCCTATCCATAGAAAAATAAACTATTTCAAGGAGGAGCACATTATCAATTCTATGAAACCCTGCTGATTTGTCAGAGATGAACCATAAGAATTGACCATTACATTTATCAACTTGGTAGCATTTAGTGACCCTGACAGAAGCACTTTCAGAGACTGCAGGAAATGAGTAAATAACTCGAATAGAGAGTTGGGTCAGGAATGAACTGAAGAGAGGAACTGGAGACCAGACAAATCATCCCCACATCAAATAGCAAGTTTCAATTTTTAACAGGAACCAGGAAATGGAAATGTAACTGGGTGTGGGAAATTGAGTTGAGTACGTTTTTTGAGAAGGAAAAAAGTAACATGAAATACTCACGGAACAATCAGGAAAGAGAAGTGATTAGTTATGCAAAAGTGACAGTAACTAATTGCCTGAGCCAGGCTGCTGCAGAGGAGAGAGGGAATGGGATCTCCATCTCATAAGGCATGGGCTGCACACTGGTAAGCCACAGTGCTTACTAGACATCAATGCAACTTTGTACTGGGTAAAAGGAAGCTGGTGCAAATTCTCTGGTGACTGAAAGTAGGGAAGTAGTTGATATAAATTTGAGAAAATATAGACAAATGAAACTGTCATGCAGCTTGAAGATGATGAAATTTTTGTACACAATTCTGATTTCTGTAGCCTAAGAATTGCATGGTTTATAGCCATGATAACTCAGAATCCTAAGACTATTGCTTATTGTCAATATCTGACTTCCATGCACATGTGAACACATATGCTCATGCTCCTGAACACACGTATGAGCATGCGTACACACATGAATTCACACCACATACACACACATGCAAATGCAAAAAGTATTTTTTTATAAAAGAAGTGAAACAGGGAAATGATATTATTGTATATTGGATCATTAACATCTATTAAAATGAATGGGTTCAAAGGCTTATTGATATCAAGGAAATATTGGACAAGCAGTACTAGGTGCAGTCAGCTAGATAAGTTTGAGGTGGAAGTGTGTCCCTAGAAAGTGAGCTTATCAGGGCTGGAAAGATGGCACGGTGGTAAAGGCACTTGCTGCAGAGTTTAACAACTCAAGTTCAATTCCCCAGTTTACATGTAAAGCCAGATGTACAAAGTGACACATGTACCTGAAGTTCCTTTGCAGAAGCTGGAGTACATGGCATGCCTATTCTCTCTCTCTCTCTCTCTCTCTCTCTCTCTCTCTCTCTCTCTCTAAATAAATAAAATGTTTAGTAAGTGAGCTTATGAAAAAATAGAACCAATGGATCAAGGCAAGGTAGAGGACATGATCTCAAGTGAAGTATTAGAGGGGTGTAGTGAAATGCCAGGCTAAGATGATGAGACAATTCTTACCAATGACTATTTAAATCACCAGAATTTACAACAAGTATTATATTTTGCAGAGAGCAACAGAAAGGCAAGAGCTAATAACTTCAGAGAATAAAGGGAAAATCCTCTCCCATTTTCTATCTCTTCATTCATTCTCCTTTCACAGGAATAGTTTCCAGGTTATTAATTTTCTTATATTTTAATAAAGATCGTTTCATGTGTAGCCAAGTATTAGCATTTTTCTTTTTGCCCTACTTTTAAGCTCATTATTAATAATTCACTAGTTTCTACAGCTAATTGTGTCATCATGGCTTTAGCAATTAAAGATAAAATATCTAGTCATTGGGTAGAGACTTTTTGTTTCTTAAAAGTGTATATATATTAGCTACAAGAACAGACCAGCAATGATAATAGAATCCCTGTCCATGGAGAATGTGTTTTTGTCTTTTATCTTCATTTTTAACATTATCCTTGGTCCCATAACCGAATTAGCAATTCTGATGCCAAAAGAAAAAAAAATGCTTTTGAAAAGAAGTCAAAACTTACCAGCTCAATGAACATGTACTTGAATTTTTGCATAGTAAGTTTGTTGTGATGGAATTTTTCCATTTGTTTTCCTCATGGTTATACCAACATATCTTGTGAAGAAATGCACTTTGCTAAAGAAAAGCCTATTGAATGATCACCATTATAGACTTTTCTGAATTCCAAGTTCATCATATTTGACTGATTAGTTTCAGATCATTTTGAAAATTATAGTGTATTTAAACAGTGTGAATGTTTGAAGTATAGGCTAACTATTCCTCCTCCCTCTTTTGCATATCTTTATGTGAAGAATGGTCTCTTGACCAGGTGAGTGATTGGGAGGCTCTTTTGGATTAACACTTAACAGATGGAAAGAGTTGTGGTTGCCTTCTCATTGCTGGCACAAAGCACCCATCCCAAAGCAGCTCATGGGAGGAAACTTTTTTTTATTTTGGTTTACATTCTCCATGATGGAAGGAGAAAGATAGTAGAGCAGAGGTTGGGCAGTACATCCTTGTACCAACAGGTGGAAAACAGCTGCAGTAAGACTGAGTCCAACTTTCACAAGCAAGAGGGAGTTTTAACACCCCTAAGCCTGTCCCCAACAACAACCTCTTCCAGACACATCTCCACCTAACAAATGGTCATTAGCTGGGAATCAAGCACACAGAACACATGCATTCATTGGGCACAGATAATTCAAACCATAGCTCTGAAAACTGCACCTTCCTCTCATATCAAGGAGATTGGAGGTGGGATCCCTCTTTCAGCTAATGTTTATCTACCTACAACATATTTAAAGGTTTAAAGATAATAGTTCTCCCCCAAGGAGAGTAACATGTGTTTTACAAGATAATGTAAACAATTCAGACTCTCTTGCTCCTTAGTTGGATGTTGTATTTTGTCATGGGCCATACTGTGGCACCTTCCATTCTCCTTTCGATCTTGTTCCTCTATTATGACAGAAATAGCCTATGTGTTGGTTGATATAGGACTTGGCCCTGAGTTGTCACTTATTCACTGAGGCTATGGAGACACTCAGAGAAACATATAATTATACCAACCCATACATACATACTTCACCAGAGCTTAACTACCTATGATAACTTGAACCTATATCCCCACACCATAAAACTTTATTGATTTGTTAAGACTTAGTAGTAGTATTGCATATAGCCCTTTCATCCACCCTTACCTAACTTACCTGCAAACCCCTTTCTTTCTCTCTTATTCAATTTTCTGTTTATTGACATGCATTAAATGTCTATCAAATTAGGAGCACACACAAGATTTTGCAAATAATTGAAAGGTAAAATGGATGGCGTTCCATTTAAGAACTCTTCTTGCTCTATTTTGCTGAACTAGTGATCACTTTTACCAAATCTGAAAATGTCTGTTTCCTCTTTGGATTTTCTTCTTCTGAATGTAGGACATGTAATTTGCTACTTTGCAGTTGTAGATATTTTTCCAGTTGTTCTAACTTTGCTGGTATCTTTACTTTTAATCAAATGTTTTAGACAGCTTGCATGATCATTTATGATAAAATTACTCAGTATACAATCCCTGAGCAGGAGAATCAAGCCTTGCTTCAGTCTCACAATTTCCACATGTATAAAGTGGTAATAATTGTAGTATGTCCCTAAAGGAGTTATTTGGAGAACTGGCACAGTCATAATATGTAAAGCACTTTAGTGTGCAGGAAGCACTCCATGCATAGTATTATTCATATGGTGTTTTACAGTAATGAAAATATAATGCCGCCTTTTTTGCCTTTAGTACATTTATTTGTGGAAGTTCCAATTCTCACATGTAAAAACTGAACATATTTTCACAGCTTGTTTTTTAAGAGAGCTGCTTAAAGGCAAATAAAAGCAGCAATAAATTAACCTGATCACCCTCTATCATAAGGTCAGTATTGTATTGCAATGACTTAACCACAGGTTCAGTTCTTTTGCCACTATGCCTGAGTGTTATCAATAGTTGTCATTCATAACCCATTTGTTCAATTGTTAAGTTATAGTGGCAATAATATTGTGCCTCATTCTTAGAGGACAATGCAGTCTAGATATGAAGAATCCTTCATTTAAGTACCACATATAATATAAGCATGAGTCACCTTGTTAAATAATTTATTCAAATATCAAATAAGTGCCCATTACATTATCTTTTGATTAGTCCCTTTTATTTATTCTGCTTTAGGTTCTCATTCTCTCAACCACATGTAAATTACTACAGTTACTTGATTATCTAAAGTATCAAATGAAAAGTTCTCTAATTTTTCTCTCATTGTGAATTTGCCTGCAAAGACAAAGGGCACTGATTTGATTCCTCACGTAATCCAGATGCCAAAGGTGGAACATGGGTCTTGATTTCATTTGTAGTGGCTGGAAACCCTGGCATGCCCATCCTATCTGCTTGTTCTTTCTTTCTGTCTCTCTCATAAAAGTAATCCATATATATATATTTTAAATGTAAAAGTAAAAAAGAAAGAAAAATTTTTATGTCTAATAATATTGAGAATAATGGTTAAAACAAAGATAATCTCTCATTTTTATTTGTGAAGACCTCTCACTATGCTTCTTTAGTTGGTATTTCTCTTTTATTCCTAAATAAATGGCCCTCCTGTCACTCAGATACTACATCTTCTCCAGAACTCTTTAGTTCTGCTTATTGTAAAAATCTAGTTGTCTAAATAATATATTAATAGGTCCCAAAGCAACCCATTCTAAACAAAACCTTCCTCCCAAGAGAAGGGATGTAGCAAGGGTGTAATTTTGAGTTTATCAGTTGCTATCTGCCACAAGGATAAACATTTGTAAGAACTAAATTTGGGGTAATGAACTAGAATCATTTATAGATGTCATCCATATTTTACCCTGCAGACAAGATTATTTCTAATCTGAATTTTATGAGGCCTCTGGGGTTTTAACAAAAAGAGAAAATGTTTACTGAATATTCTGAGTTCTAGCAATACCTCAGGGCAGTAACAATATCTCAAGGTCTCTTCTACTCCCTTGATTTGATGAAATATTGAATAATAAATATGTACTTGATGTTACTCAAACAAATGGGGAACATCAAAATAATTACAAGGGGAAAATAAAAATAAATAAAACAATCCATGGTCTTCATTTTCACTGAGTTGGGACCTACTTTATTTTATTAATTTGTTTACTTTTGTTTTTATATAGTATCTGGCTAGCCTGGATCTCAGTTCATAGGCCAGTCTGCCCTGAAACTGGCGATCTTATTGTTTTAGCCTCTAAAGTACAGGGCATGCACCATCAAACCAATTTGAACTTCATCTTCAGATTTTCAAATGTTTTCATTTGAGATTTAGATGACAAATATTTGTTCAACCTTGATCAAGTGTTAGTTGTTTTAAAGTGCATGTGTGCAGTTTTTTTTTTTTTTTAAGGTGGTTTCTTGCCAATCTGCAGCTTATAAGCTATAAAGGAGGTTTGGAACATAACTATAAAATTATGAGTTGTGCACACTGTAATGGTTTTAATGACATAGTAACAGGATAGGAATAGTATAGTAATGTGTTGCCTTTAAAAATAAACTCTTTAGAGCTGGCTAAGTTATTTCAGTAGTTTTAGAAACTTTCTTTAAAAAGTCTGATAGCCTGGATTCACATCCCCAAAACCCATGTAGAACTGATGCACATTTCTTTACAGCAACAAAAAATGTGTCTGTGTGTGTGTGTGTGTTCACTTGCGCAAGTAAATAAATTAAATTAGGGCTGGAGAGATGGCTTAGCGGTTAAGCACTTGCCTGTGAAGCCTAAGGACCCTGGTTCGAGGCTCGGTTCTCCAGGTCCCACGTTAGCCAGATGCACAAGGGGGCGCATGCGTCTGGAGTTCGTTTGCAGTGGCTGGAAGCCCTGGCGCGTCCATTCTCTCTCTCTCCCTCTATCTGTCTTTCTCTCTGTGTCTGTCGCTTTCAAATAAATAAATAAAAAATTTAAAAAAAATAAATTAAATTAAAAAGAAAACTTTTGCATACGATATAGAGTAATATATGTAGATTATATTCTTTATTGTTATACAAATTTGACTTTGGTACAATCCTATTTGCTTTAGTTTGTTTTATGTTACATTATCAGAATATTAAGACTGGTTGATGTTTAAAGAGAAGAAATTTAGGGGCTGGGGAAATGGTTTAGTGGTTATCGCATTTGCTGGCAAAGCCTTAGAACCCTGGAACAGATCATACTAAGTGAACTCAGAAAATCTCAGAAAGAGGGTTGGAGAGATAGCTAAGAAGTTAAGTGATTGCCTGTGAAGCCTAAGGACCCTGGTTTGAGGATCCATTCCCCGGGACCCAAGTAAGCCCGTTGCACAAGGGGGCACATACATCTGGAGTTCATTTGTAGTGACTTGAAACCCTGGTGTGCCCATTCTCTCTGCCTTTTCCTCTCTCTTTCTCAAATAAATAAATAAATAAAATATTTTTTCTAAAAAGAAATTTATATCTCACAGTTCTAGAGGCTGAGAATTCCAGTTCATGTTTTCAGCACATAGTAAAGGGCATCTTCTTTCTTTATAACATACCTTGATGAGAGAACACAGGAGAGAGGAGTAGGGTAGACATAGGAAGAGAATGAATGTATAACTAACTTTCATGAACTCAAGGCCCAGTGTATGTTAAGCAAGCATTCTTTCTCTGAACCATGTCCTCTACCACAGCACTATTTCTTCATATACATACATATGGTTTGTGTGTGTATGTGTATGTATGGGGGGTATATGTGTGCAATTGCCCATGTGTGTGAGTGCTGGCATACATGTGCCCTATTTGGGGAACAGCCCTAAATTTAGAATGCTAACTCTTGGAAATTTCTTATCCAGAAGTGGGCAAAAATGTTTTTGGAACAAAACCCAAGAAATGGAAGAGCTAATTCTTCATATATTCATCAGAGCAGTGAGCTAGCTGCCTTTAGCAGCAGCCTACAGGAGAAAGAAACTAAAGGGAAGTTTAGTTTAAGCCACTGGTAAACCTGGTGCATCTCCAGCCACTGCTGCTCTGATGGCACTGCAATTTGGCTCCTTATACATAAAGGTACTCACTGGCATTTTAAAAAAGCCCAGAACCAGTAATGTGTGAGTAAGTACTACATTGTACAAAGGGTAAGAAACTTTTTACTTTGGATAATTCTTAAACATCTGTTAAAGCAAGGGATTTAGGAGTATGGGGGACTCTGCTAATCCAGAACACACGCACACACACACACACACACACACACACACACACGTATGTATTATATATATAATATATGTATAATAAATATAAATATACAAGTATAATATTATATATATATATTTATATATCAGATTATAAACAGATTATAAATGTAATCACATTAAGTCTACAAATTGACTTTAACAAACCTGTGGGTTGTCAGTTTCTGACCTCATTTTCTTCTTCAATGCCATGACTGGCATTTTTTATGCATGTATGCTTGCTTTAAGTTGACAGTTCCAGTCAGGTTACTATGGAAATTTGGCAAAAGGAATAGCTTAAGATCAGTCTGCCTCCCTAAACATTGTATGTCAATGATGTTCATCTGTGCAATTCGGGCTACAGGTATGTCAAGGGAGAGGAAATTGTCTGGCATTGTTTTAAGCTGGCAGATTACACAGTTACAAAATTAACTTTAGTGCAAAATTAATTTTACTTGTAAATCCATAAGTAATGAATTTAATATATCATGACAATAATCTCAGGAAAGTTATTTGTAATTTCCTTCCGAAGTATTTCCACAGATTTTTCCCCCATAGTACACTCCACATAATTCATTCTTATAATTCATTTCCATAGGTCCTTCCCACACATATGTTTCACTGTGCAGGGCAACTTTCAGATGTTTATTTTCCTTGCCTTACATTTCTTTATTTATTTGGGGGGAGCAGCCTCTCACACTGTCCACTGCTACTGTCATCCAGCTATCTGCCCAGAGTTTCCAGTGAATTCTGCTGTTTCATTTTTCTTCTCAACTACAGGCTCTGACTACACAGCATCCAGCTTACACATACCCACACTTATGTGGCAGGCACTTTATCCACAGATCCATTTACCCATTCTCTGCATTTTTTTTATCATCAATGTACCTAATGTCTTTTTAAATTTATTTTTTGTAAAAATTTTCTATCATTATTTATTTATTTGAGAGGAACAGGCAGAGAAAGAGGCAGAGAAACAGAGACAGAGAGAGAGAGAGAGAGGGAGAGAGAGAGAGAGAGAGAGAGAGAGAGAGAGAGAGAGAGAGAGAGAGAGAGAGGAGAGAGAGAATGGGTGCGCCAGGGCTTCCAGCCACTGCAAACGAACTCCAGATGCATGAGCCCACTTGTGGATCTGGCTAACATGAGTCCTAGGGAATCGAGCCTCGAACTGGGGTCCTCAGGCTTCACACGCTAAGCCATCTCTCCAGCACTTAAATTTATTTTATTAGTTATGGACATACTTAGTATGTAAAAACACATGTTGGTACCATCCTTTCCCACATCTCTGCCCCATTTCCAAAGGGGCCGTCCTTGTTGGGGATGCAGGTCATCCCCATGAGGATTGTGGGTGATGCTTTATGGGGCAGCAGTCAGTTATGGGGGAGAGACAATTCCTCTGTGCACAATGTCTCAACTTGTGGCTCTAACAATCTTCACCCTCCCCCTTCTGCAAAATTCCCTGAGCCTTGCTGGGAGTGTTTTAATCTACCTCAGTGAGTGGGCTCTTAGGAGCCTGTGTATCTCTGGTTTGGTAGGTATTGAGCATACTCAGAGTCTTATCTCCTTCACCTTTCTGCTGATATCAGGTTCACCAAAAAAGCATCACTCTTGCTCATTTCTAAAATTCCTCTGTGGTTTCTGCTCCGGCCAAGGTGGTATTCTTATGGGAATTCCATTAATTCAGTATATGGCTTTTGGTAGAATTGCCATTCAAACAAAAATAATTCTACGTATCCAAGAGCATGGGATGTCTTTTCATCTTGTCAAGTTGTCCTCGATTTCTTTCTTGAGTTTTTAAATGTTTTCATTATATAGGTTTTTCACACCTTTGGTTAGTGTTATTCCAAGGTACTTAATTTTTTTTGTTGCTATTGAAAATGAAATAACCTCACTGAACTAGAGACAAGAAGCCAGCTCCTACAGTGGCCCATGCAGGCTCTGACTCAGGTGGATAGGGATGTCAGTACCCAGTGTCCAGTTAAGATACCAGATCAAAAGGCCTGCTTCCACAGCCCACACAGGGTCCAGGCCTCCCCAACCAGCCATAGTGGGATCTGCCAGGACCAGCGAACTGGGAAGAGCAAGGGAATTTGGTCTACTCACTCAACTTCACATGTACCCTCAGGTGCAGGATATCTGGGAATTGGGGACCCAGGGGCACTTCAGTCAGGGGCCTCTTTCTGCAGCAGGCTTGCAGTGTCCAATATTCCCAAAGCTAGCCAGCTGCAAGGCGACCTACCACGACCAGGGAACTGGGAGGAGCCTGGAAACAGGGATCTAGCCTACTCACTCTGTGCTGTGCCTGCACACATTCTGGTTCAGAATATCAGGACCAGGAAACTGGGAGGAGCTGGTGAACAGGGAGATCCCAGCCTACTCACTTCACTCTGCTCTGTGCTTGCACACACTCCGGAGTAGGGTACTGCTACCAGGCTCTTGTATTTTTGTATCTTGTGTGACATCTCTATATGACTTTTGGTAATTCCTATTCTGACTTTTTGAACATCAAATGTGAAATGATATTTTCAGGTTATTCTACAGAGGTGCTGATTACCAACCTACAGCTCAGTATGATTAACATTTTCTTTCTGGCCTAGTGAACATGCTTTAAAAAAAAAGTTTACTGTTTACTTGATGGCAATCCAGAAATGAAATGTTCTTATTACTAAGTAGGCTATATTTTTGCAGTTATATATGTTGCATTCAACTCAACTGAATTGAAACAGAATATATCCACCATAAACTTGAAAACAGTGGATGGCAGTGAGGAAAAACAAAGAAAAGATTGCATACAAAATAACAATATTGCAACATCCTTAAATTTGTGGCCAAAAGTTGTGCCTCAATTGAATGTTTTTGAAACAGAATGAAGCTCTTATGGAATGTAAATTTGTTCCCTATCTTGTGAGTTAAGTATATTTAGCACATTAAAATTCATTTAGACACTATCAGTATTATGTACAAATGGTGTGGAATATTTCCTATATGTTATGCATCCCCAGATTCAATATAGGTTAAATAACTGGAGGAAAACAATATAGCTATAAAATTGCATAGGTGTGATGCAAATTGATCTGGATTCAAAGTCCATGTTCTTTGTAGTAGACGACTTTTAGAAATAAAGTCCCATGATTGTAAGGGATTATGGATAGATCATTACAAAACTGTTCTCTTCTGTTACACAGAGCAGGTGAAGTGTGCTTATTTTTCTTGTCTTTTTAAGGATAGGAAATATCTATGCTGTTTCTTTTGTAAAATTCAATTTGCACCTGCACAGGAAGGACATTTGTTTAAATTTAGAATTTTACCTTTGTTTGCTTTATTGGTTTTAGGGGGAGGATTATTTTCTTAGGATTACAGGTAGTCAATTGGCATTAAGATGTTTGAAGTAAGGAACAAAATTCTATTAAGGACTTAGTGACTTGGTTTTATCAAAAAGAAGCCATTTTCATTGTATTTACACCCTGATCTAGGTGAAGAAGTAAGGTTTAATTCAAAATTAAAGTTTAACTGATAAAGTGCTTATTCTTTTAAAATTTTATTTATGGCATTTTCATTTTTTTCAATTATTCTCTGTCCAAAGTAGTATTATATTATCCATATTTTAGGACCTTTTTATAATCCTAGACACACACACATATGGCAAATAATTTTTGGTACAAAGGCATAAGTTTTGTGTGTGTAATGCTTACTAACAGTACTGTCTTTAGAGAAGGTATTTTTGTTTTGATGTATCATTTTTTTTTTAATTTGCTAAATCTGAAGGTCTCCTCAAGAAATTGCTTTCAGAGAATCCCAGCAGTTACCAGGATTAATTTAGCAGCACAGTCAACTTAATGGTATTTTGCATTGCAGAAACCTGGATATATCTATGTCTCAGTTTGCTATACTGACTTCAGAGGTTACTGTGGGAACACATTTTGTCATTGTTATGCTGGATCCTCAAACCCATATGCCTTGTTCTTTCTGAGGTATTTAAAATAAAAATTCATGAATTTCTGACATCCTACTGTCCCTTCATCTTTTTTAAACTCCTCTTCGGGTAGACACATTTGTAAAGGAAATCAAGACACATATAAACACACATCCATGTGCATACACATTTATACACACACCCACCACCCACACACCTCTTCCAAACGAATATAATATATTACTGTTATCAAGATATTATGCCACACACATTTTCACTGGCTACCTATAGTCTCTTTTGTCCTCCTTAGCTTATTAAATTTAAATAGAGAAGCAGAAGTCTTATGTAGGAGGAGTATGTTGACAAATGATGATCTTTATCTTGATAATTTCACCAAATACAAGAATTGACTTTGTCAGTTATTAAACTAAGTGTGTTGAATGCCCTCTGTGTGCAGCAGGACAAGTGGTCTAATCAAGTTCAACTGTTCTGTGTCTATTTGGCTCAGCTTAATTAAAATTCAGCCCTGCTTTTGAGCAAGCCGCAGTGGTTTGGCAGCCCTTCAAAGGGCTATACTGCAGCAAACAATAAAAGTGATAAAGGCACACACTAACAATCAATACGATACAAATGTCCCTGCTACTCACAAATCAAACAGATAGTGGTTCCTTGGCGTCATCTTAACTGCTTCTGATAATTTTTTGCATCACTTTATTTTTAAGTTTGCCTTAGACTCTTCTTATCAATGAGCTGCTTCTTGTTACTATTAATGGAACACAACAAAATGATGAAAATTCCATGCAATGAAATTGTTTAAATTTTTTACAACTTTTTTTTTTATTTGTTTCACATACAGATATAAACATGCATGTCGTACTTGTACCTATGTGAGTAACAGAGCCCTAATTCATCTTCCATGTTTTATTGTGTATGGGATGGGGAGGTGATATATTCTTGGTGATCATCCTTTCCTTTCTTTCTTTCTTTTTTTCTTTTTTTTCTCTAGTTCATTATTTCTTGGCTGACTGCCTTGGTCCCAGATTTCCTCACAAATGGCCATCTGGCATTCTCACTGTCCCCCACATATAGTTCCATCAGGACCTCCTCCAAGGAGGCTGGAGAATTTCACAGCTTTGGGGCACAGGAGTATACACCAAGTTGCAGCCACTTCAGGGAACATTTCTCACTTACAATCCGCATATCCATCACTGCTAGATGTATAGGGGTAAGGACTACTAGAGTACTAGGAGTCAAGAAGTCTGGAAGGTACTACCAATTCAACTCTGATTAGTTGTATGTTTAGTCAATCTGCATTTGAAGAAAATATATTTTAATCCTTTATCTGCATTTTGCACATTAATCTTGGAGAATCACTCTGCATAAATTCACGTAGAAGAGACATCTCAAAATTCAAGATGAGGATATTGATTGTTACTCTCACAGTACAAGTGATTGCAACTCTGTTATCAATGAGTAATTTTATGTGATCAACCTGAGGCTTTAAATGACATTTCACATTTTAACTGATAAATAAGAGAAGGGAAATTTCATAAAACATCTCACATGCATATGTGGCAAAATTAATATTTAAAATATCCTGGGTTTGCTACAGTTTCCAATTACATATTGTTTTCTGTGTGTGTCTTACATTTGGTTCTAGTTCAAGGTCTTTATTCAAGTGTTCAGATAATTTTAGCCAAAGAGATGTTCATGATTATATTAGCTTTGTCAGTAAGTTCTATAGTTGAAAGAGATGCATTGGGATAGAGCCATCACAACTGTTCACAGAATTCTGGCCAGCAGAATGGTTGGTAGCAAGTCCAAAATTTTGTGAACTATTTATATAGTTCTATCTCAGTATATCTTGTATTAGCCATAATGGAAGGCATATGTTTTTCGCTTCTTTCATGTCCTGTCCATTACCTACTCAATTCTCTTTAGCTTTCTAAAATGTGTCTTCCTTTCTTTCTGTTTGTGTTTTTTTCTGAGATCATACAACACAGATAGTAAATTTGTAAGTATTTTCTAATTATTATCATAAGAAACACATCTCATTACCTGTATAATATATAGTAATTTCAAATTGTAGAAAAGAGTCAAGTGTTGATTTATATTTCAGATATCATGTTCATATAATTGTATTTTAATAAGTAATTGCACTTACTCTACTATGCTGATAAATATATCAGATTCAATGAAATTTCTCCTATATGGTATTTCTTTGGTAGTTCTCTTGTTTTAAGCAATTTTCTACGTTATAAATGTTTATACAAGCAAAGTTTCAAATACAACTCATATTGTTAATTTCTTTAATAATTTAATTAGAATTTCCATGTGAACTGAAAATATTCACTGATCAATGATTATTCCTTCTGGAAATTTACCTCATTTCTTTAGGCAGTAAATATTTGAAACAACAAATTTATGTTTGTTAAATAAAACATGTTTAAAATGTCATGAGTGTATTTTTTTTTGTTTTTATTATTTATTTGAGAGTGACAGACAGAGAAAGAGGGAGAGAGACAGAGAGAGAGAAAAAAAAAAAAAGGTGTGCCAGGGCTTCCAGCCACCGCAAATGAACTCCAGACATGTGCACCCTCTAGTGCAGCTGGCTAACATGGGTCCTGGGGAATCAAGCCTCGAACCTGGGTCCTTAGGCTTCACAGGCAAGCAATGAGTGTATTTTATTTATACTTTATTCCAATATAGCTTATCGTAGGAAAATAATTTCCAGTTAGCTATGTTAAAACATCTATGATAAAAGTTAAAGAATGTTGAGCATGGTGATACACACCCTTAATCTCAGCACTCAGGAGGCAGAGGTAGGAGATCACTGTGAGTTCCAGGATGGCTGGGACTACAGAGTGAGTTCCAGGTCAGCCTGGGTTAGAGTGAGGCCTGACTTCATGAAAAAAAAAATATTAAAAAAAAATAATGTCAGATCAAATAAATAAACTAGACATTTTTATTTATCTATTTGAGAGAGAGAGAGAGAGAGAATGGCCATGCCATGGCCTCCAGCCACTGCAAACGAACTCCAGATGAGTACAATTCCTTGTGCATCTGGCTGGCACACATGGGTCCTGGAGAATCCAACCTGGGACTTTGCAGGCAAGTGTCTTAACTGCTAACCCATCTCTCCAGCATAAAATAGACATTTTCAATGCATTATGATTTATGAAATTATTTTAATTTACTAAACTTATGTGTTTGGCATTGTACTTTATTTTTAGGATTATAATGAACCTATGATTGGAGTCATTTATATTCTGAATTATCACATGTAGAAACTAAACAAAGGTGAAAGTCTCAGAATATTGCTTCCCTATAACAAAGCACTCATACAGACTTAAGTGAAATAGTGACTTCCAATTCAGCATCTCATTCTTCAAATAACTAGTTGTTTGATTAGTGTGGGTATAAACTTTATTTGCTTAGGTAATTATTTTCATGTTTCATGCATCTTTGTTTCTCTTTCATTTTGGAGCCAAATCTGGCAGCTGCTCTTTGAGATTAGAGCTACAATAAGCCTACTTTATTGTATTAGATCTCAGTAGTTTGTTAAAGCTAAATTAAGTATCCTATCATTGACAAGTAAGGTAAGGTTTCAATGATCTAGATAGGAGATATCTGCCTCAAATGTGAATTAATCTAAAATCCATTGACATATTAATAGTTCTCTATTTCAGTGAAGCAGACAGGTATTCTCTATGTCTTTGTTGCCTTGGTATATAAAAGTCAGGTTCCCTATATTTTCCTCTATGCTTTCCTTTTGAACCACATGAAAATTTAAGGCTAAAGATACATGCCAGGAAATTGCTAGGGAGGGACAACATAGATAAAATCTAAAGCCAATCAATCTGCCTAGGAGCAGCCATGACAGATTCTTCACATACAAAGTCCACCAACTGGAAAAAAAAAAAAATGGAAGACAATATGTCTCCAAGAACAGAATTAAAAGGGCAGAGCTGACCATGCTTGCAATTTCCACCCAGTAGCTATGACATTCATATTTGGGATCATTCTACATTGAATTATTTTTGCAATATTTGGGAATAGTTTTTTTCTTGTGTAATTTCCAACATCACAATACAATTAAAATATGAAACTCAGTCTGGAGAGATAGGTTAGTGATTAAGGAACATACCTATGAAGCCTAAAGACCTGATTTCAATTCTCCAGGGCCCACGTAAACCAGATGCACATGGTGGTGCATACATCTGGAGTTCATTTGCAGTGGCTGGAGGCACTGGCTCTCTCTCTCTCTCTCTCTCTCTCTCTCTCTCTCTCTCTCTCTAATAAATAAATAAAAATGAATCTTAAAAAAGATATGAAACTCATACATCTAACTTTACAAACAACTGAGCACAAAACAATATTTCTAAGTGGTTGGGAAGATGAGTTAGAAGTTAAAGGCACTTGCTTACAAAGTCTAACAGCACAGGCTCAGTTCTCATGCCTACCACATAAGCAGGACACACAAAATGGTAAAAATGTCTAGAATTCCTTTGGAGCAGCAAAAGGTTTTGGCGCATGCGTGTGCGCATACACACACACACACACACACACACACACACACACACACACTTATATAATATTAGAAAAAAGACCTAAAAATCTCATAAACCTACATGCAATACATAAAATAAGTTTATTCCAAATGCTTCCAAACATAGAACAAAGATACACAGTTTATTTGTTACCATATCAATGTACATTTGACTTTAATTCTTTTCTAAATAGCAATTTGTATCTCCTCTTATGAGAGTCTATCAAAGAGAGAGAAATGCAGAAATAGTATCTACTGTGTAGATACATGTGTTTATTTATTAAACTATTAAAAACTAATGAGAAATTTAAGCTAGCTTTCACAGAAAATTGTGAGACCATAAACACTAAACCATGACTCTGAAGAACTTCAAAACTTTGAGAAATACAATTTATCACATGAAATAAGAGGTACTGTTTTAAATATATAAGATAGTTTAAATATACATCAAGAAAAGTAGTGCTCACTTCAGAAGCACATATACTAAATTTGGAACAATAGAGAAGACTAGTATGGCCACTGTACAAGGATGACACACAAATTCATGAAGGGTTCCATATTTTTTAAAAAGAAAAATATTAATTATTGTTAACATGACCTTACATATTAATAAATCTCAACCTCTGGTTCTATGTTAACTAAAATGTAAATATCCCTGAGATTTTAGTAGATATTTCACACTTAATATTTTTGAAATTGAGGATATGTTAAGGAAATAAATTCTCAAAAAGTTGAGTGGAAATAATAAAATATAAATATATTAATAAGGTTGGTTATTTTTATGGATTGAGATAACACTGAATTGAAAATCTTATTTTTAATAGTGATATAGACTCAGGTTTGAGGATGTGGCTCAGTTGATGGAGTACCTCTCTAACATGCTTGAAACTCTGGGTTCATTCTCCAATATAACAAAAATCCAAGTGCGGTATTTCATACAGTCATGCTCAAAACACTGGGAGGTAGAAGAAGAAGGGGGAGAAGTTCAAGTATTTTTGTCTACCCAGTATAGAATCATGAGACTGTCCCTGTCACCCTCAAAAAGTGGTAATATAAAATCATATCTATTCATGATGGGTCTGGTGACACATGCTTTTAATCCCAGCACTTAGGAGACAGAGGTAGAAGGATCAACATGAGTTTAATGCCACCCTGAGACTTCATAGTGAATTCCAGGTCAACCTGAGCTAGAGTGAGGCCCTAAATTGAAAAACAAACAAACAAAAAATAATGTCTATTCAAATAAAATAAAAAAATAAGAATAAATCATTGTTAATGAGAGCATATATATACTAACTTATATAATTCTATAATGGTGTTAATACATGAAATTTTCAATAGATCAAATTTAAATATATAGATGTTGGCCTAATTACTATTGAATAGTACTATTTATCTTTGTCTACAAATATTTGCTGGCTATATCTTCTGTGGGAGTAAATATAGTAAGTGCTAATAATTATGTGGGCAATGAAAGAGAATTAAGTTCAAATTTCATGTTCTTACTTTCAAGTCAAATACAAATTCTTGGGTTTGATCCCTACCATTGTTTGGAAGCATGAAGGATTGGCATATAGGTTAAATTCTTGGTTATCTGTTTTACTAACTGGATAAATTTAAATCACAATACCGTATGAGAAAGCTAAGTTTGAGATAAGATAGAACCTTTGGTATTCAATGATGAGTTTGAACTGAAGAAATAAGCCAAATATTTCAGACTAATGTAAATAATTTGGCAGGTGATGATTATATATTGTTTCCAGGTAATTTTTCTAGATTAGATATAAAGTCATCAGGTGCAAATGTAAAACATAAAATGCTATAAAAATAACAATTAGCTGGAATAATAGACTTCATAATTGCTATTTAATGCAATTCAACATTCCTTAGAAATTCTATTAAGATAATCAAGCAATGTTTATTAAATGTCTACACTTTAACAAGCATAGTTTTTGATTTCGGAGACATTATCCAGAATTTGAAAGACATTCCAGCTTTGGGGGATTCTCAAATGCTCATGTGGAAGAACAAACAGAAAGCAAACAGTGCATTTGGAAATACTAAGTAGAGGTCAATGCTGTGATGAAACTCAATCTGGGAGACTAAATTGGATGATCAGGAAATCTTTCTCAGGTAGACATGAAGGACTAAAAGAGGCAGTAATACCAAGTGTGAAAGAGGAGAAAGCTCTGGAAAAATTCTGACAATGAAATAAGGTTGAAAGTGTTAATAACAATAACAAAAAGATGTGTAGATTTAAATGTGATCTTCTAATTCAACTTCAAGACCAAAACTTAGCTATCAAGACCAGCAAAGTCATTTTCCCTCTACTTAATAAAATTGTGTTTATGTTAATTAACTTAGTTTAGAAATTATAGAATTGTCAGGTAAAAACTTAGCAATTGAGATGGATAGAAAGGAATCTATTTTGTTTTACTCTTTCAATTAATTAATAAATTAAAAAATTGCAAATGATCATTAAAAAACTAGAATAATTATGAAAATAAAATAAACATTTCAAGCAATATAATCAATGTAATGTTTTCATTTACTTTGGGTTTTTAAAAATCCATTTTCTCTGCAATGTGGAAATTGAATAGGAAGAAGAAAATAATGTAAAAATACAATTACCAATTCATGGGTCAGAAACTGTTGCCACAGTTCAGAGTTGGTGATGGCTGGCAATGATATGATAGGAGTTCCAGGAAGTGTCATAGTCAGGCAAATCCAAAATAGTAGACTATGAATATATAACAGACAAAGTTTGCTCATAAGTTGTATATAAGAGAATGGAAAAATATCAAAATATCAAAGTATACTTAAGTGCCAGACTACACCTACTGATTTATTTCAAGTAATACTCATTGAGAAGACAAAAATTAAGGGTGTTTGAAAATAATGATAATTTTATGTATAAATTATTAAAGTAAGCCAAATATTTTGCAATACTTTAGAACATGTGATATTTTAGCACCTCCAGTGCCAAATTTAGCTTATAGAATGTCATAATTTCTATATCTAAATGTAATATATAATATATAAAGTACAATATATAAGTTAACTCACCTAGATTTTTTATACTCATCCTGCATCTTTTTGTTTTAAATTATATTTATTCATTTTTATTTGTGGGGATAAGATAACAAAGTCAAGAGTTTGGGTGTGCTACATAAATGTTATACTAATGAGTTTTAGTCTCAGACACTGCATGATTTTTGTTTGTTTATTTTTTTTTTTCGAGGTAGGGTCTCACTATAGCCACATGGTGGGAGAAAGTATCCAAAGGCACACATTGACTGACTGCTGCTCATAACCCATATCCCCATGGTGAATACCAGTAACCCCACTGAGTAGAGCTCTCACTGGAATGGGGGCATGGAAGAAGGGAATAGTGCAAATTTATGATGATGTGCCCTTACAAAGTTTCCTCTAAATAAAAATAAAGACAAAAATAAATTAAAGTAAAAATATTTTTAAAGTAATTATGTCTACACTAAAATTTATACAGAATGTGAAGCATCAAATATATTATCATTTCTTATTTATCTCATTTTGGGATAAAAATAAGAATATACATGAAGTTACATTGTATACATTTGGATTCTCTTAAAAATCTTTATTAATTATCTATACAAGGTAAATGATAAATTAAATGCTTCTTTATGAACTTGTTAACTCACATAGCTTGATAGTATCATGTATCCCCTGTTTTCTCAGTGAACATGTGAGACAAAATAAATCATTTATGTATTTCCATTAACAAAACTTTCTGTGCACTCATAAATGTGAAAATATCTTCAATTCTTCAAAATAAACCATAAATAGAAAACTCATTTTGTTAATATTTACCTATTTCTTTTTTTAAAGGGAAAACACTTTTGTTTTCAAATAAACAGACTTCAAGAGAGGTAGAAAAATGTGAATTTTAATTGTACTCATGAATAGTCTGAACAGTCTTTTATAGAAATATTCATGTATTTACAGGGAAAGAAAAATAAAGTAAAATGAAGGAAAGAAAATGTAGAGATAGAATGTCTGTACAGGTTGCTTTATATTGATCAAATAAGGGAACTGTCATTGCATAGTTAGTTCCAGGTCAGCCTGAGGTTGAGCAAGACTCTATTTTGAAAAACCAAAATAATAATAGTTATTAATAATAATAATAATTTGCCAATCCTAAAAATCTATTTTTCTCTCCCCAAATTCCCCATCATAGAAAAACATGATATTCCAAAAAGAAGGATTATCACCAAAAAAGCAGATGTAGATGTCTAGCTTTGGGGCACTGAAAAAGAGCATGCCCCATACAGTACAGTTGTGTTGTCACAAACACCAATTATAATCACCAAATTCTATGACCCAGAAACGCTCATACTTTAAGAAATATACTCATTTAGATATGATTCAAATAATTAAATTATTTATCCATTAAATATAAAAATTTGAGTGATTTCAACATAGTCACAGAGTTGTGCAACCTCCATAGAAGAAAGTGTAGACTATCACCATTCTATCCCTAAACTACATATATCCATTGGCAAAAATGCTCCATTTTCTCCAAATTGCATGACACTTCCTTCACCAGTTCAAGACAGCCAAATAATCTACTTTATATACTATGGATAAGCCTTTTATGGACATTTCATGTAAACAAAACCATGTACTATATATGATCATGGTTTCTGTTTGTAACATAATGCTTTCAATGCTCATCCACATGTCATGTGATTCCTTTGCATTGTATAGTATTAGTTGTGCCAATTATTATTTTTTCTATTTATCACTGATATTCATCTGCATCATTTCCATTTTGGCATCTAGTGAATAGCGTTATTATTATGAGTGCCTGTTCACCATAGTGGGTGCAATATTTTGCATACCAACCAAGAGAGTATTGAGATTTGATTTCTCTATATATCCTCAAAAAATACTGTAATGTAGGTGGGGTTTAAATAAAACAAATGAACTATTTCAATCATTTTAACATGTAGATTCATCGGATATTCAGTGTATTCATAATGGGTCCCAATGGTGTATAACTGTCGCCATTAACTTGTTCCATCAATTTTTATCAGTGATTTGACTATACCTACTATAAGAAGGATGTTGCATAACTATTTTGATTTGCATTTCCAAGATTTTTAACATATCTCCATGTAATTATTGGACATTTACTAACATTTAGAGATAAGTATATTTAACCCCATTGCTGATTTTGAATTAGGTTTTCATTTATATCATTAAGTTACAATAATGAAAGTCTCACTATAATGCTGAATGATGTGCATAAAAACTTAACTTTCCAGTGCCAGTGTCAGTGTAAATAGAGTTTCCAGTTGTTCTTGGCTTAACTAGTATACATATATAGTACATCTTAATGACATCAGAAAAGTTATATTCAGTACCCACTTATTCAGGTTGTTATGGAAAAAGTTGAACAACCTTTCATGAAACAAACACATTAATAAGAATATCACCATAAGCAGAAAAAAATTATACATGAAATGTATTTATAGGATATGAACTGGTTTTGTTATGATTAATTATAAACAGTTTTGATGATGTATTTTCATAAATAATAAACAAGGATATATTATATCAAAATCTTTTAATCTGCATTTTCTCACATAAATGTGTTCATTAACAGGGCACTTCTGTGTTTCCACTTTTTCATTTTTATTTTTTATTTCATTTATTTGACAGAAAGATAGATAGAGAGAGAGAGAAAGACAGGCAGATAGAAAGAAGTATTGCCCATGCCAGTGCCTTAAGCTACTGCAAATGAACTCCACATGCATGTGCCACCTTGTGCATCTGGTTTACATGGGTCCTGGGGAATCAAACCTAGGTCCTGTGGCTTACAGGCAAGCACTTTAACTGCTAAGCTATCTCTCCAGCCCATGTTTCTACATTTTAAGGGGTATCAGTTTTAGGATGACACTTAAGAAATGTAATGGAAAATTTGCCCCATGTCATATCAACTTTTAATTCTCTTATGGTCCAAATGAGGAAATCATCTTCCTCACATATTTTTATACTTGTCTTATATAGAATAGTATAGCAATGATAATTGGAGGAGCAGGCGAAGTAAGAATGTGGGATATCAGCTTACCTTTCTGGCAATGAACCACTATCAATATGGCTACTAGTGATTGAGATGAAAGGGAAGTGTGGATAAAAATAAGATTTCGGCAACTCTCACAAATTTTAGTTTCTTGACCTATTTTTGAAAACATTACATCTCTTTCAAGATGTTACATCCCTCTCCACCCTCAAAACCAGATTTAGTCCAGGCAATAGTAAATACACCTGGTATGCAATGAAAATATCTGCCTCCAATGCCAGTTTTGAAGAATTCTACAAGACTTTGAGGGGATCCAGATGGTGTACAGCCCATTTTACAAGGCTTGTGATTACACTGGATAAAGCAGCTGGTCTCTGCAATGAACAAGTTGTCATGACAAAAAGAAATTCTCCTTCCTCGTGGTTGTGGCTGAGTTTCTACAAGAAATGGTCTCCCCAAGTCAGTGTAATTTCTCCATTGGCCACTTGCAAAGTCTGTTTTATTCACAGAGGTTAAACCATTTCTGTGAAACTAAAGTGACAGAAAATGCACACAAACCATTTTTTTTTGAGATCAGGATGACTTAATTGCCTTAAAAATTACCTCTAAGGAAGCCTTTTGTTTCAGCATCAGAAATAACAACTGAGACTATTCGGGGGTGGGGGAATGGCAAATTTCCAAACCTAAATGAACTTCCACACTATTCCTAGGTTGGAATGGATTGCAAAGGAAGGTTATTTCTGCCACTGTAGTCATCTGACAGCCACAGTTCTCCTTCTCCAGTATGACATTGCAAGTCTCCTCCAACTTACTAATGAGATTCCTGCATTGGCTTCTTTAAAGTTTCTATATTAAGGAAGGGATAATGAGTGAACCTTCATATTATTTATATGAAAATATGTCCAGATACAGTTAACTCTTTTGCTATCCCTTTAACACATTTCTGCATTACTGTCATGTTGATTTTAGATGGGCAATTAATGTTTTTCCAATGGCATTCTTTAGACTGCAAAATGATAAAGTTTATTGCAGAGGGAGACATATGTATCTGAACAAACTCTTGAGTGTTTCTGTAAGGAAAGGATCTACTTTATTTGTCAACAACTCAGTGGAAGGGTAATAGCTATGATATATCTTTACTGTTATGTGTGAAGTGCATGTGTTTCTACACTGTTGGGATTTATGTTAGGAAAGACAAATCAGGTGCTAATCTATGTCTTCCTTTAACAACAGAGGGAAAATTCATGCCTGAACTTGCCTGTCAAGAAGCAAGTTAAAATAAATTTAGGGAAAGCACAGAATTTCATATTTTTCATACCTCCTTGTCACTGCCTCAGGAATTTAGCCAACATGATTAATGACCACGGTTATTTGTGAGCTTTCCAAGTCCTTACAGACATAATGAACTTGACTCTTCAGCCACATAGAAGGAAGCAGGCTATTAACCTCCCACAACACGTCATGCTCATAATCATATCTGTGTTGTTGAGAGGAAAGAGGAAAAAGTTCTCTTTCTAGAGTATCCTTTTTACACAATCTTTACTTCAATATATCTTTCATCCCCTCTTTCTCACCTTCTCTACTTTGAGAATCAAAGTCTGATACTGCCAAATACTTAGACTTCCATAATATCTAGCCCCTCAGTTATCCCTAGCAACAGCTCTATTGAAATATCTTGCAGACTTATCCTTCTGCCTCTTCTATTCTGACTGTTACCTCAGGTTTATAATACCCCCAACTCCTGTGTATTTTAGGTTTTAAGCATTTTCCTCATTTCAAAATGATTCTGTCTATTCTTTCCCGTACAACATTCATATAAACTTGAGGGGTTTTCTATGTCTTTATTCCAAACTTATATTCTCATTATTTTTGCTCCCTCTACTGTTAAGCATATTTTTTTTTCAGGTCCAACATTGAGTTCAATCAAGCTGTACTTTCAAATGCATCTTCTTGCATTATCTTTCTTGGAGACACTTTACTATCATATTTTTCATTTCTGGGTGCAATGAAGGCACATTATGATTAAGATTTTGCAGTGCTAGCTCTGTAATAACAATCACATCCTAGAATCATTAGGTAAAGATGATATAATTTATTGATCATATGATTTATTTTTCCAGCAGAGCTTAATCTGCTGCCTGTAGCCAATTTTCAGTGTCTTCTCAAATGGTATTTAAACTGAACTGGTTTTATTCTTTTTTTTTTTTCCAGGTAAAATGTAATCGTCTGTAGCTTTCTTTTTTTTTTTAATTTTTATTGACATTTTTCATGATTATAAAATATATCCCATGGTAATTCCCTCCCTCCCCACCCCCACACCTTCCCGTTTGAAATTCCATTCTCCATCATATTACCTCCCCATTACAATCATTGTAATTACATATATACAATATCAACCTATTAAGTATCCTCCTCCCTTCCTTTCTCCACCCTTTATGTCTCCTTTTCAACTTACTGGCCTCTGCTACTAAGTATTTTCATTCTCACACAGAAGCCCAATCATCTTTAGCTAGGATCCACATATGAGAGAGAACATGTGGCGCTTGGCTTTCTGGGCCTGGGTTACCTGATTTACTATAATACTTTCCAGGTCCATCCATTTTTCTGCAAATTTCATAACTTCATTTTTCTTTACCGCTGAGTAGAACTCCATTGTATAAATGTACCACATCTTCATTATCCACTCATCTGTTGAGGGACATCTAGGCTGGTTCCATTTCCCAGCTATTATAAATTGAGCAGCAATAAACATGGTTGAGCATGTACTTCTAAGGAAATGAGATGAGTCCTTTGGATATATGCCTAGGAGCGCTATAGCTGGGTCATATGGTAAATCAATCTCTAGCTGTTTTAGGAACCTCCACACTGTTTTCCACAATGGCTGGACCAGATTGCATTCCCACCAGCAGTGCAGAAGGGTTCCTTTTTTTCCACATCCCCGCCAACATTTATGATCATTTGTTTTCATGATGGTGGCCAATCTGACAGGAGTGAGATGGAATCTCAATGTAGTTTTAATCTGCATTTCCCTGATGACTAGTGACGTAGAACATTTTTTTAGATGCTTATATGCCATTCATATTTCTTCCTTTGAGAACTCTCTATTTAGCTCCATAGCCCATTTTTTGATTGGCTTGTTTGATTCCTTATTATTTAACTTTTTGAGTTCTTTGTATATCCTAGATATTAATCCTCTATCAGATATATAGCTGGCGAAGATTTTTTCCCATTCTGTAGGTTGCCTCTTTCCTTTTTTCACTGTGTCCTTTGCGGTGCAAAATCTTTGTAATTTCATTAGGTCCCAGTGGTTAATCTGTGGTTTTATTGCCTGAGCAATTGGCGTTGTATTCAGAAAGTCTTTGCCAAGACCAATATGTTGAAGGGTTTCCCCTACTTTTTCCTCTAGCAGTTTCAAAGTTTCCGGTCTGATGTTAAGGTCTTTAATCCATTTGGACTTAATTCTTGTGCATGGCGAGAGAGAAGAATCTATTTTCATCCTTCTGCAGATATTTATCCAGTTTTCAAAACACCATTTGCTGAAGAGGCTGTCTCTTCTCCAATGAGTATTTTTGGCATTTTTATCGAATATCAGGTGTCTATAGCTACTTGGGCTTACATCTGGGTCCTCTATTCTGTTCCACTGATCTACATGTCTGTTTTTGTGCCAGTACCATGCTGTTTTTGTTACTATGGCTCTGTAGTATAGGTTAAAATCAGGTATGGTGATACCACCAGCCTCTTTTTTGTTGCTCAGTATTATTTTAGATATTCGAGGTTTTTTGTGATTCCAAATGAATTTTTGGATTGTTTTTTCTATTTCCATGAAGAAAGCCTTTGGAATTTTGATAGGGATTGCATTAAATGTGTAGATTGCTTTTGGTAAGATTGCCATTTTCACGATATTGATTCTTCCAAGCCAGGAACAAGGGATGTTTCTCCACTTTCTAGTGTCTTCTGCAATTTCTCGCTTGAGTGTTTTAAAGTTCTCATTGTAGAGATTCTTTACTTCCTTGGTTAGGTTTATTCCAAGGTATTTTATTTTTTTTGATGCAATTGTGAATGGGAGTGATTCTCTGATTTCATCCTCTGTGTGTTTGTTGTTAGCATATATGAAGGCTACTGATTTCTGTGTATTTATTTTGTATCCTGCTACATTGCTGTAGGTTTTGATCAGCTCTAACAGCTTGCTAGTAGAGTCTCTAGGGTCCTTTATGTATAGAATCATGTCATCTGCAAATAATGATAACTTGATTTCTTCCTTTCCAATTTGTATCCCTTTTATGTGTGTGTCTTGCCTTATTGCTATGGCTAAGACTTCCAAAACTATATTAAATAAAAGTGGGGACAGTGGACACCCTTGTCTTGTTCCTGATTTTAGTGGAAAAGCTTCCAGGTTTTCCCCATTTAGTAATATGTTGGCTGTAGGCTTGTCATAAATAGCCTTTATTATATTGAGATATGTTCCTTCTATACCCAGTCTCTGTAGGACTTTTATCATGAAGGGATGTTGGATTTTGTCAAATGCTTTCTCTGCATCTAATGAGATGATCATGTGATTTTTGTCCTTCAACCCGTTTATGTAATGTATTACATTTATAGATTTGCGTATGTTGAACCATCCCTGCATCTCTGGGATAAAGCCTACTTGGTCAAGGTGAATGATCTTTTTGATATACTCTTGTATTCTGTTTGCCAATATTTTGTTGAGAATTTTTGCATCTATGTTCATGAGGGAGATTGGTCTGTAATTTTCTTTTTTTGTTCTATCTTTGCCTAGTTTTGGTATCAGGGTGATGCTGGCCTCATAGAAGGAGTTTGGTAGAATTCCTTCTTTTTCTATTTCCTGGAAAAGCTTAAGAAGCAATGGTGTTAGCTCGTCCTTAAAAGTCTGGTAAAATTCAGCAGTGAATCCATCCGGGCCTGGGCTTTTTTTAGTTGGGAGATTATTGATAACTGTTCGGATCTCCATGTTTGTTATAGGTCTATTTAAGTGATTAATCTCATTTTGATTTAATTTAGGTAGGTCATATAGATCAAGGAAATCATCCATTTCTTTCAGATTTTCATACTTTGTGGAGTGTATGCTTTTGTAGTATGTCCCTATGATTTTTTGAATTTCTCTGGAATCTGTTGTGATGTTGCCTTGTTCATCTCTGATTTTATTAATTTGTGTCTCTTCTCTCTTTCTTTTGGTCAGATTTGCTAAGGGTTTATCAATCTTGTTTATCCTTTCAAAGAACCAACTCTTTGTTTCATTAATTCTTTGGATTGTTCTTTTTGTTTCTATTTCATTAATTTCTGCCCTAATCTGGTTTTATTCTTGAAGATATTAATGAAGGATCAGGAAACCATGAATGAAAATAAAAACAGGCTTTAAGAAAGAGGAGAAGGTAAAGGATATAAGTGATATGAAAACTGGAAAATTATATTGATGTGAGGAATGCATAGTCAGTCATCAACTAGTCATGAATATATATGATGTGTGAATTATATTTCTTGTAATCCATTCAAAAATTTGGAATTGACTATATGGTTTCAAAAATTACTATGATGCTAAAAGCATTTCATCTGCCAATGAATAAAGATACTTCCTTAGTCACCTGTGGTATGATAAAGTGATTGAGAAGAAAATCACTCTCCCACTACTAATATTTGTGCTTAGTGGTCTTCCTCTTGTGCAGTGTTCTTTTTTTGTTTCTTTTTAATATTGCTAGTTTTAATGTATGTAATACATTCAGAGATTATCAAAGTTCCAACTGGTTTTGAAAATTTAAATTTCTGCAATTTCATACACACATATGTGTAAAATGTCTTTTGATTTTGTTGACCTTCCTTCACTGTCTTATCCTCCTCTCATTCTTACTAAAATATGAGGGGGTTATTTAATGGAGTATGATCAACTTATTAGTAGCTACACCAGTGAAGAACATAACTCTTTTTCTCCTAGCAACCATTAACCACCAATAGTGCCCCTGGAGGAAGTAGGGTCTTATGAGCTACACCCCTACCTGTGATGAAATGTTGGCATGTTCAGTCTTGTGCTGGGGACCATAGATACTGTGATTTCATGAATGTGATTATCATGTAGTATCCGCAATACACAGGAAGTTTCCCCATCATCTAGCTCTTATGTACTTTCCAACCCCTCTTGCACGAGGTTCTCTGATCCTTGGAAGGAGTGGTTTAGATGTAAAGTCACTTATTCTCAGCTATTTTGCCACCTATGAATCTCTGTATTAACCAATGCCCATTGCAGAAAGGAGTATTATATTGGTATAAACACAAGTATTTAGAAGGCAGGTGGATATCCTATTCATGTAGCGTAACAATAGTATTAGGTTATTCTCTAGGGCTTATGTCACTAACCAGGGGCTTCAGATAGGATAACAGTAACAGTGATGAATTTGTTCTAATCTGAACAAAAAGTGTTAATTTACCTTAATAATAGTCATGCCACTATTGTACTAGTGGTCACTCATCATCTGGCAAGTTGGTTATGGGACAAGTGGGTGAATATCTGGGTAGAAAACTATTAATTATTTCTCTCCCATAGCAGTTTATATAGCATCTTCTATCTGTTTAAAAACTAGCCAACATGGAGGATCCTTCTAGCTTAATTTCAGTTTTATTTTTCTCTGTCCTACAACCAAAGAGTGTGGGGTCTCCAGTAATAGGGATATGTCATCTAGTTTTATGACCAATCTAGAGCATTAGCAATACCCTATATTGGTTTAGTGTCCTCTGTTAACCTCCCTGACCAAGACATCTTTGGAAGGTACTTGGATTTTCAGATAATAATGTATAGCTTCTGGGACTTTATCTACCCATGTAGGGTAGATTCATTAAAACTATTGTTTTTAATTGTTAATTAGTTTACAAGGTAGTATATTTCCGTATGGGTTTTTAATAATTCCTAAGTTTTGGTACCTTCAGTCACTTACTCCTCAACCTCATTCCCTTGACCCTAACCTTACTTACTTATCCCTCTCACTAACATGTCCCTGTTCGTACACAGTTCATGTACTATATTTTTTAATCCCAAATATCATTAACTCCCATGGAATATTATGTAATTATAGACAAATGATTAATTGATGGCATTAGAGAAAGACAAACTGGCGAGCTTTCTGTGACTTTCCATTCACATCCCAAGTTTTTGTCTCACAAATTATTATTTTTTCACTTACTCATTACTACTCTGGAAGTCAAAGAGAAATATGCCCATGATATGATACTAAGTTTCTTCAGAATTGAAGTCTGAATTTTATTCTGTCAATTCTGAGCATTTTGCAAACTGGTCCTGTGCCTTGTTTACACTTGTGTGCCTAAGTTATCCCTATGCTTGAACACATCAAGTATTCAATAACTGCTTCCTAATGAATCAGATAATTTTAGAGAAATTGTCTATTTTATAGATACTGATAACTTCCTTTTAGTCTACAGAAAAGTTTTCTATCCTAAATTTTCTCATTAGTATTGAACCTCTCACAAAACAGCATGCTCTTCCATTAGGACAGTAAATATGCATGAACACAGAAACTCAGATATTCATTTATTCTATCAAAATAGTCTTAAAGTCATTGATTGAAGAAACATTCTATTTTTCAATAGACCTTTCCCTGCAAGTTATCTTCCTAGTTTATTATAACTTTTTTTTTTCCAAAAAGGAGGACATTGTAGATTATCTTTGGATTTATCATGATATTTGATAAGCAAGCATATTTTACTCACTTGAAAGGGTAGGCAGAGGTTGATCCTCACATGCTCCTATCATGCTTTTTCTATTCTATTTTTGGAATATCATTAGCTTGTAATAGGTTATATGCTTTCCCTTCACTCATCAGTCAACACCACAGTTCTTTCCATGTTACTCAGAGGAGAATCATGTTTTTAGCTACATTCACTCTAGGAGAATTTTTGTTTATGTGTGTTTACATGAATGTCCATATTGATCATGGTGTACATGTGTCTGCAACTAAACATGCATGTGTGTGCTCATCCATGTGGAATCCAGAGGTTGGTATAGGGCATCTTTCTGAATAACTTTCTAACATATTCTTTTTTATTTTTATTTATTTATATTATATAGAGAGGTAGGGTCTCACTCTAGCTCAGGCTGACCTGGAATTCACTATGTAATCTCAGGGTGGCCTCAAAGTCATGGAGATCCTCCCATCTGCCTTCTGAGTGCTGAGATTAAATGTGTGTACCACCATGCCCAGCTCTACCACATTCTTTAAAGCAGTATTTCTTGTTAAACCTAGAGCTCATCAATTTAACTAGATTGGCAAGTCAGTTAACCCCAGGGATCTGCATGTTTGTGTGTACAGCACTGAGGTTATAAGTATAAGACACAAAAACTGTCATTTTCATTTGGGTATTGGGTCCTCATACTTATTCAGCCAATAGTTCACTCACAGAGTCATCTCCTTGACCCTTTTGTTGGAATTCCTTTTATAAACAGTGTTACGTATGACATGGTATATGTTGGGAAAATGAAACATGACACATGTAAAAATAATTTCCCTAATTGTATTGTAATGCAAAATTAATTTTATTTTTGAAACACTTTATAATTAGAGTTTTCCTCATTTCTCAGATTGCTAAAATATCCTTAATTAATAAATAAAAAGACAGATCTTGAAATAGAAGAGATTGAAATTATGTAAGGTAGATAATATCATAAAGTCCGTTTTATTTGTTTACTTACGTGAGAGAGAGATAGAGATGAAGAAACAGACAGGAAGAGAGAATGGGTATGACAGGGATTCCAGCCACTGCAAATGAAATCCAAACACATGTGTCAACTTGATTATCTGACTTATGTGGGTACCGTAAAATTGAATCTGGGCTCTTATGGTAGATTGTTTGCCACATTAATAACCTTCATAGAATATGAAATTTGCTTCACAGTTATATAAGTAATCAGCTGTAGTATTTATGTAATCTAGTTCTTCTGATATAATTCAATGCCACACCTTAGTTATGACATGCATAATTTTAATCCAGTTAATCCTTTGGTTACAGTTACCTTCTCCTTGCTTGATAAAAACCTGACCAGAAGCAGTTTATGGGAGGAAAGTGTTTATTTCATGCTTATAGGACCCAGGGGGAACACTATCACGGGCAGATGCCTAATTGAGATACACCACCAACAGACAATAAACACAAAGAGCCAGAACAGCAAAAGGCTCTCAACACACCTTAGGGCTGGATTTAAGACCCACCCCCAGTGGAGACTCAAGTTGCAAGATTAATCGAAAATGCCTAAGAACATAAATTCACTTTCAAACAACCCGACCCGTGTGTGTGTGTGTGTGTGTGTGTGTGTGTGTGTGTGTGTGTGTGTTTGTGTGTAAGTAATGTTATGTGGAGCATATGTGATATGTTTTGTGTGGGGGGGTATGCACACACTGGTATATGCCCTTTTGACACCCCATGCACTTGACTTTAATCCAGAGAAAAGTCTGATATCCTGATCCATTGCTCTTGTACCCGTTCTGCTGTGAGCCTGAGTTTCTTACTGATCCTGGAGTTTGAAGTTCTCCCCTCCCTGACAAGAGTTCAGTTATCTAGCCCTGTTGAGTCCTAGGGATCAAACTTGAGTGATTTCTGAAGGCATCTGAGCTTCTCATATTTGTACAGTAAATTCATTTAACCCCACCAATATGACTGCCTTTAACTGCACATCTTGTTAAGGGGAAAAATAAGTTTCAGTCTAAATACAGCTGTGAGGAATATTATGTAGTATATATACTCATTTTTACACATTTAAATGTGACTGTAATGGATTTTTTAATGTTGCATAAAAAACTAAATAAGTATATTCTTGATGAATTGGCTCTTCAGAATTTCATATAAAAAAGAAAAAAAATGAGTGATTTGAAATAAAATGAACAAAATTAAAGTGGCATTAATTATAAATTTTCTCTGATATCATTGGATACTAGGGTGATAACTTTAATTACATTGATTTTTTTTGTTACCTGTCTGAAGCAATTTAAATATTTATCAACATGAATGAATATAAAACAGTGGGAAGGACTGGGTAGTTATTTCAGTGGGTAATAGCACTTGCCAGTGTGAACATGAGGTCCTTTGAGTAATATCCCCCAGCACTCATAATAGATGGAAATAGCTAAAGTCTCCTGAAGGGAACAGAGATGGGAGAATATCTGTGATTTGTGAGAACTATAGCCCTGGTTTCAGAAGATTTCATTTTAAAGAAATATGCAGATGATAAATAAAGGAGGACAACTGACAACCCGCCCCCCACCACACATACACATCACATCACAAACAATAGACACATATAAAGTGTGGTGAATCTTTCAATAGAGCTTTATCAATCATCAATATAACCGCTAACTTGCATTCACAAAATGGATGAAGCCCACAAGCAAAAGAAGCCATGATGGATTGATTATTATGCATAAATCTAGTTACATAAAGTTATGAAATTCAAATCTGTAAAATTGAAGCTTCTATAGCTGGGAGAAGGAAAGTTATTGTAATTTGACAGACTCTTAGAAGCAATTAGGTAATAGTAAAATTCTGTGTCTTTTTATGGGTGGTTTTCATGGGATAGTAATATGAAAAGTCATTAAGTTTAAAATCTAAGCAATTTACATATATATATATATATATATAAAATTAGTTTTGTACTCAGTGAATATGGTCAAGTTGGTACCATTGTTAGCCTCCCCCTGTCCTCCCCCTCCACCTGTCCCCTCCTTGTTGAGGCATATGGGTCATGCATTGTGGAGTTGGCCCTCAGTTATGGGTAGGAGGAAATGTCTCTGCATATCATGACCCAATGAGTGGCTCTGACATTTTTTCTGCCCACGCTTCCACAAAATTTCCCTGAGCCATGTTGAGTTCATTTTTGGTCTGCTTCAGTGATGAGGTCTTGGGAGCCTCTGTGTCTCTGGATATCTGATTTGGTAGGAGTTGATTGTTCTTTGGGTAAATCTCCTTCACCCTTGTGCTGATACAAGATTCACCAAGAAAATAGCACTCTTGCTTGTTTTACCAATTATTGTTAGTTTCAGCCAGGGCCCTTTTGAGGTATGATGGGCTGGTTCTCTCCTTAGGATCTGCCTCTATCTGAAAAAGAGAAGCAGATTCTCCAACAGAGAGTAAAGTTAACGCCAAAGTGGAATAAGCCTTATTTTTAAGAGAGATTTTAATAGGTGTAGGCTCTCTTGTATAGGCCATGATTGGTAGTAGTTTGACAGTGGAGAGCGGGTTCATTTTTGGATATGGTTCCGACTTCTTTCCCAGCTCCAGCTATGGGTCCCGTTCCACTGAGGGGATCAGTTAGCCAAATCAAGAGCAGTTGGTTCCCCACCATGGCTATGTGCCACTATTGCACTTGTGTGGGCATCACACCAGGTTATTTGCTGCTAAGTAGATTAGACCATGAGTTGCTTGGACAGATATTGGTCGTTTCCCCCAGGTCCATGTAGCAACTTCTGGCTCCTAGATGCGCTGACTGTCTGGGGACTGACTCTCTTCCAGATTCCAGCCATGTCACTCCATGTTACCTGTCAACCTCATATGGTGTCTTCAGAATTAGGGTCTATTTTTAAGAAAATAAAAAATAATGTAGGATTTTTCAATTACATTAACTCTTTAAATGCATTTTCCTTAATATATTTTTTCTCAAATTACAGTAAATATTGCATGAATAATTCTGTAAAAAGCAGGATCAAATGAGAGACTTCAACATAAATATGTAAAGAAATTTTTACTGGTGATAGGTAAGGTTTGAAGATGGAAAAATGGTTAAAATGTAAATATTTGGGGGATTTTTTTGTGTAGGGGATAGTACTACTAGAAATTACAAACATAAGCAGTTTTTACATGTTACCAAATAAAATGCTAAGAGTTAAGAAATCACACCAGCAACATTTTGTATTTGAACATACACATACACACACACATATGCATGAACACTATTTTCAATGCTATACAATGAAACTTTGATGGGAATACTTATTAAGTGAGTTCAATGAAGAAGGAAATAATTTGGGCTGCTGGAGACCAAAAGAGAAACTTAGATATTGTCCTTAAGGGTAATAATTAATTAATATTTATTAAATATAGTTTTAGGAGGAAAGAGAAACAGAAAACTTGTCTTATGTGATTATTATTGGGCAAATTTTTTGGTATATACATTATAGAATTTTTGCTAGGAAAATAAAGTGAGGAAATACATTTACAGACTAGATGTAAAGTTTGTACAAATCATCAGAGCATCAACAATTCTGTGTGCCATAAGTGGGTATGTTGATAATGAAAATAGAGATGGGAAAGTAGGTAAAGGTCATATCATCAATGGTTATTTACTGAAGAGTTTAGATTTTATTTTTGTCAGTCAGAAGATCTTGAAGAGCATTAATCAGAATCTCAAACAAATGGAAAATATTCACAAGCACAACAACATTTATGTACTTATATATTTATGTATTTAAGAGAGAGAGAATGAGCGTGGCAGGGTCTCTAGCCATTGCAAACAAACTAGAGATGCATGTGCCGCTGTGTGCACCTGGCTTTTGTCGGTAAGGGGCAATCGAACCTGAGTCCTTTGACTTCACAGGCAAGTGCCTTAACCACTAAGCCAACTCTCCAGCCCCACAGTGACTTACAAAGTACAACTCATATAAGGGCTGTGTTCTCTCAGTGATACTAAACATTTGATAAATATTAGGCAATGAAAATTTTGGAAATCATATTTGAGGGGTTATGAATGAAGGGTGAGAGAGAAACTACAGAGTGATTTCTGAGTTTCTGTTTGCCAGCACTTCTACATGAAATATCTCAGAGGAAACCAAGAAATTTTTGAAAAGGAAATATAGATTCTTTTTGAATTATATTCAATATTCTTGCATGAGGAGTTATATAGAAATTGAAACTGTAGACATTGTATTTAATTGCACAATATTAGCAAATGATAATTTGTTCAGTTAATTGAAAATAAAAATTACCTAATTGTAAATCAATTATTTCTATGCTAATGTGACAATATAATAAATCATAATTCTTATAAGAGCCATTAATTTGATAAATGAGAAAAAAACAAAATTATATATTCTGAAGGAAGTCTATATGTTACATGTAAATATTATATTTGGATTATTAACTGATTATGATGAGAATATGTTTACTGACATATTTAAAATAATGATACATACTTATTCTATATTTTAACCAACTTAAAATCATAGCAGATATCACAAATCAGAGTATTTTAATATAAGAAATACTACTAATTTTATGTGAATAATCTAGAATTATATAATGTGATGAATGTGGATTAGAATGTTGTACAAACACTGAAAATTATGAAGAATAGGTAAATGATGGGCCAATCTAGAAGAAAAGTGATATCTCTTTGCAGAAAACATAAAATAAAAAAAGATACATTTCGTGCCAGAGTGAACATTAGTATTTGATAGAAACACCACAAAGTCTAAATCCACATGACACTGTTAATAAATGCATCTTTAAATTAGGTTAAACTCATTAGGGAAATCCTTGTCAAAACCTGTTTTCTTACTGTCTAATGGCAGTGAAAGGTACAAACAATTATGTTGACCTACTGAAACATTGAAATGAGCCAAATCATGGTGCTTAATGGATTGCATTTGACATTTTGAACCCAAGGACATATCCAATCGAGCTATTAGCATTATGTTGAGCAGTGATTTAATATGATCTTTCTGAAATCAATTGAACTGCTGACTCTTTCTGTCAATGTGTAAAAGACCAAGTTTGAAACTAAAAATAGCATATGGTTAAAAAATTCAGTAAGGGATCTCAGAGAGATAGTTCAGTGGTTAAGGTGCCTGCTTGAAAAGCTTAATGACCTGGGTTTGATTCCCCAGTACCCATGTAAATTCAGGTGCACAAAGTAATGTGTCTGGAGTTTGTTTGAATCTCTATGAAAACATTATCACTCTCTCTCTTTATCTGTCTATCTCTGTCTTTGAAAATAAATATATATATTTTTTTAAATGTAAGTTAGGCTGGAGAGATGGCTTAGCACTTAAGGCACTTGCCTGCAAAACGAAAAGATCCAGGTTCCATTCCCCAGGATCCACGTAAACTAGATATACAAGGTGGCACATTCGACTGGAGTTCATTTGCAGGGCTGAAGACCCTGACGTGTTTATTCTCTCTCTCTCAAATAAATAAATAAATAAAATATTAAAAAAGGTAAGTTAAACATCACAGAATGACATGAACAGGGATATAATATTTACTCACATGATTTCTTTAATAATTCTTTATATATGTTGCTTAACATGATGTATATATGTATGTACATTATGTATGTGCAATTTCTAATATATTCAATTATATATGAATAGTAATGTATTGCATATTAGTATAAATATACAATAATGGAATTTGGTGCTTTTTTCATCTATTTTAAATTCTAACCAATCAATACTGGCAAGAAACTGTGGTATATTTTCCTTCAAGGCCTAGAAAAAAAATGATTCTTTTGTGGTATGTTTTATCAGTTCTTTTTAAAAGAGTAAACTTTGAGTGTTGAGAATTTCATAAAGGAAATGCAGCAACCAATTCTATCACTCAATTGTTTTCATTATAGAGGCAATGTGTTAAAAATCAACAGTTATTTATCTTGTAGCAGCAAGAAAGATGTATGAGTATTATTCTACTAGCTTCCACTTTTAAATTTTAATACTTTAGGCATTACATTTTCCCTGTATGGATTTGCCTATGTTTGTGAATAAAAGAATATCTTAATTTAAAAAGTTTTAAATATACAACAAATATCTATATGGGAACATCACAAAAACTATCTACTTCTTCTACATAGTTCTCAATTGTCAAACTTGCACTCATTATGTAAATACACTTCTAAAATAAAGTGAAAATATAAAACAAAACTCTGAATCATATCTTTACAGCAGCATTTCAGTAAATTTATTTACTAATATGAAAATCTTGAAAATAGATCCAATTTAATATATAAACTTAAGATTATATATTCTTATAAAACAATCTTAGTCATAAAGAAATATGAGTAGAGAGAGGAATGGAAATGTCAAGTTCAATCACAAACCCTTCTCTCATCCTCTCCCATGTAAGTTCAAATACATAGTTTGATTGTTTTCTGAAAATAGGAAAACATCTCAAATGTACCTGCTATTAACTTCAGAAATCTATAGTAGCAATGAGGTGGTACTCAATTTCAGATACTTTGTAACTTTAAACATATGTCATTTGCATAGAATTCATTATATGGTATGAGAAGTGATTTAAGTAACTAGTTCTTTTTTCTTTTTTTTTTTTTTTTAATTAGTGTTCTACATACTCAGTGTGTAAACAGCCACGTTGGTATCATCCTTAGCCTCCTCCCTGTCCTCCCTCCACCAAAGGGACCCTCCTCATTTAGGGCATGTGGGTCATGCATTGTGGAGGTAGCCATCAATTATGGGAAAGAGGCAATGTCTCTGTGTATAATGTCCCAACATGTGGCTCTAACAATATTTCTGACCCCTCTTTGGCAAAATTCCCTGAGCCATGTTTAGTTAATTTTAGGTCTGCTTCAGTCATGAGGTCTTGGGAGCCTTTGTGTCTCTGGATATCTGATTTGGTAGGAGTTGATTGTTCTTTGTGTAAATCTCCTTCACCCTTGAGCTGGTACCAAGTTCACCAAGAAAACAGCACTCTTGCTTGTTTTGCCAAGTATTCTTAGTTTCAGCTAGGGCTAGTTCCTCTTCATGACTTATACAATGTTGTATGTATGTTGTATTAAAATTTGGAATTTGTCTGTGTATGTAGCAAATGCTGTATTTCAGTAAAACATAATACATTACTCATATTTTTAATATAAAATTGGAAATTATATTAAACATTTCTGGCCTGCGAATTACTTAGAACAATCAAAATCTATAAACTACTTTATTGTTACTATATACTAATGGCAAGAATAAAGACTGATAAAAGAAATTTTAAATGTTTCTGTAACTATTGGAGAGAAGACCTAGATTTTTTTTCTACCTGATGTCACTAATATTAGATTAAAATGATTAGAATTAAATTAATTTATATGTGAAAATAAACTCTCAAATATGAGAACTTTAGTATTAGCAGTTTATAATCTTAGAATTTATGGTGGATAATTTTGGTTGACATTTTTTTTTAAATTTTTTTTTGTTTATTTATTTGAGAGTGACAGACAGACAGAGAAAGAGGGGAAGAGAGAGAGAGAGAGAGAGAGAGAGAGAGAGAGAATGGGTGCACCAGGGCCTCCAGCCACTGCAAACGAACTCCAGATGCGTGCGCCCCCTTGTGCATCTGGCTAACGTGGGTCCTGGGGAATCGAGCCTCGAACCGGGGTCCTTAGGCTTAACAGGCAAGCGCTTAACCGCTAAACCATCTCTCCAGCCCTGGTTGACATTTTTATCATAAGAGAATATCTTATTAAAAATTACTTAAAACAAATCAGAACATAATCATACAATTAAATGCCTGATAGAACTAACTGTTTTGGGGGCTGGTGGGATTGCTTAGCAGTTAAGGCATTTGCTTGCCTTGCCAAAAGACCCAGGTTTGATTCTCCAGAACCCACATTAACCAGATGCATAATGGGCTGCAGGCATCTGGGTTCATTTGTGGTGGCTGGAGGCCCTGGCATGCCCATTCTCTCATTCTCTCTCCCTATTTCTCTGTTAAATAAATAAATAAATATAGAATATAAAAACGTTTTTAAAAATCTAAATGTTTTGGATGGCTGGGAAGATCGCTCAACGGTTAAAACCAATTGCTTGCAAAGTCTACACTTATGGGTTCAATTCTTTAATAACCTACAGAAGCCAGATGTGCAAGCATGTGGTATTCATTTGCATTAAGAAGAGGCCCTGGCACACATGCATAAACACACACACCCACACACACACACACACACAAACACACACACATGCACACACAAGTAAGTTATTTACAAAAATACATTTTTGGGATATGTGACTTTCTCCAATAGCTGAACCTGGAAATCACAAAATATTTCTACCCCTCCAAATATAAAGATATACAAATTGATGATATAATCACTATGCCCTTTGTAGAATAATCTACAATTCTATTAATTTTTGTCCATTTAATTATTTGTTTATTTGAGAGTGACAGACACAGAGAGAAAGACAGATAGAGGGAGAGAAAGAGAGGATGGGCGTGCCAGGGCTTCCGGCCACTGCAAGTGAACTCCAGACGTGTGCGCCCCCTTGTGCATCTGGCTAACATGGGACCTGGGGAATTGAGCCTTGAACGGGGGTCCTTAGGCTTCACAGGCAAGCGCTTAACCGCTAAGCCATCTCTCCAGCCCAGAATAATCTACAATTCTATAGGTCACAGTTACTCACTAAATGTACATGGTGGGAAGGAGTGTCAGCTTGTGATTAATAATTGATACTTTGGCCTAGACTAATAATTCACAGATACACTACCTTATTAGCTTTGTGACCTTGAGGAAGTAATTTATGTCATGCATTTTCTTATCTGTAGGATGGACTCAGTTTAAAAATCTGCCTCTCAAAATATTTTGTAGGTAACAGCTGTTGTTTGATTTTATATAGATAGATACATACAGATATAGATGATATAGATTAGATAGATACATTGAAATCACGATGAACTTAAAATACAAACAGACATGGGGTAAGTACTCAGGAAATATACATATATATTATTTACTCTACTCTAATTCATAGTCTGTAACTTATTGAAGGGAAGAAAAGCAAAGTGCCTTCTTAAATTTATGTAGAAGCATTAATTTGTATTCCAATTCCAATAATGTGACCTGTAAATGACCTATATCTATTTATACATATACTTAGAATAATGATGTTTTTGTCCCAATAGATGTACTTTAACTCCATGATGACTAACTATTGATTGTTATATAAAAATATCCCAATGTCATTACGAAGTTCCACTAAAATTAAAACACACTCGAGCCGGGCATGGTGGCGCATGCCTTTAATCCCAGCACTTGGAAGGCAGAGGTAGGAGGAGCACCGTGAGTTCGAGGCCACCATGAGACTACATAGTTAATACCAGGTCAGCCTCAGCTAGAGTGAGACTCTACTTCAAAAAACCAAAAAAATAAAATTAAATTAAAACACACTTACCATATTACCTAGACATTTCTATCCTGTATACGTTTACCAAGAAAAATTAAGATGTCTTTCTATGCAGAATTGAATATGACTGAGCACAGCATGGATTTGTAATATTTGAAAACTGTAAACAACATAAATGTTTTTGATAAAGTGAAACCTTGATTAAATACTGATTCATCTATACAATGTAATATTAATTTGTAGTAAAAAGAGTATTAACTATAATTACTGCACCCACATGGATAGATGCCATATTGAGTGAGAAAAGTCAACTCTCCACCAATAGTTGATAACATATTTTTCCACTTACATAAAATTTCATAAGATATAAACTCATATGTAATGACAAACAGAAGATCAATTGTTGCCTAAATATAGTAGAGAACAAGGGGAAAGGAGGAAACAAGGGACATGGAGCAAAATTTAATTTCAATAGATATTTTTATCATTTGGATTTAGTAGATGCATACAAATGCTCAAACTTACCAATTTCTTCCCCCTAACATGTATGGGATTTATATTTGTATGCAAGTTATAATCAAAACTTTTTGTAAAGTAATTTTCTGTGAACTAAACTAATATAGAATTATAACATTTTCTTGAGTTATAGTATAATTTCCATCGTGAAGTAAATCATACTTCTCTCACTAAAATCTGAAAGTTTAAGTACACAAGGAAACAATTTTCTGCAATCTGTAAGAGGTGATTCTATCCCAATGGTACACAAGAGAGATTGACATTTTCTATTATCCTATTGCAATTGAGTGTGGTTTGTCTGAAGTTTACAGAAGTTTAATGCTCAGTAAATGAAAAAATATGAATATTTGTGTATGCACACTGAAACTCATCATATCCACAGCACATCCATACTGTAGTTCTTTTTGAGCATAGCTTATGAAACTATTCTCAAAAGGTGATTAAGTTAAACTTTATTTTATATACAAGCATAAAATATGCATACATACTATTATTGCAGGGTACCCATTTCTTATTTATAATTTTTCAGATAAAATTTGTTCATAATGAAATCAAAGGATATTTCAACAGGATTGTAAATGTTTTATATTTTTCTCCTTCAGATTGTTTAGCAAGAATACAATGATCTTTCATTATGTTAGGTCATGGGCTACATTTGTTCTAAAATGAAAATTGCTTTGAGTCTTCTATTGCCTAGATATTTAAATGTCATGATTATTTTTTAATGAATATTTATATCTTTGGAATCAGGTATAGTTGCTGCTAATGCCAATCAAATCTAAGATGACCAAAGAAACCCTGCTTTCATGAATAAGTAATCTTTATCCCCATGAGATTTCTGAATAGTCTAAGAACTCATGTGGGAATAGGGCAGACACTGTTTGAATGACATTTTATCTAAAAACCGAAATAACCAGAGGAGCAGATGTAATGTATTAGAATCTGCTTGACCTATGCACAGGCTTTGTGTGCTTTGAACTAGAAAGAAAATACTTTGATTCAAAACTATAGCCAACACTATCAGGTCACTAACTAAATATCATAAGCCCGTACTATTCTTAGAAAATATATCTTGGTCATCCACTGTGAATTCTGAAAACATTTAATGGATACTATTATTTTATCTTTAAAATGGCAATTATAATAGGCCTTCTGAATTTCACTTGTCAGTCTTGCATCAGAAATATCATATGGCTATGTCCCTGCATCTCAAATTTGTTCTACATATCACAGTGAATTATCTCAAATTCTGTTTGACATTCGTGCTGCATTACAGATATTATAGTTTTGAGGGATGTCATTGATGCATCAGGTGGGACAATTGAAGCTGAATACTAAGAAATATTTTATACTTAATGTGAATTTGTACCAATAATAATAAAAAAGACTTGCAGTCCTCTTGAAAAAAAATATAATATCTCAAGATACAGCAATACCTGGAAGTCTCTTAATTCTCCCCATAAGGAAAGGAAAAAGATTATTTTTAGAAAGAAGATCAAGGAATCTTGAATCCAGGGCATCAAAACCTAAAGCCTTGACATATAGGAAATAATTCTCCACTCTATTCAGAAAGCAATTCAGTCAAAGTAGTAGTAAGTTGTTCGACACTGTACTATTAAATGCTTAACATTATACATGCTAGATTTAATAAATATTTGTCAGTATTCGGGTTTATGTGCTGATGAGAGAAATGTACACTTATGTATGCAGTAATTCTAAAGTCTGTCAGGGATTTTATTACCAAATAGCTATAGAAAGTGTTCCATATATATCTGGTAATAATACACAATAGAATGTTATAAATTCTATTTATTTGTTATTAATTCAACATATGTTGGTAATTCCGTTTTAGTGTTAGAAATATTTAAATACCTAAAGCACCATCTCAAAGATCTTACTGCCTCAATTTGGAAATAATGTAATATAATATAATTTAATAAAGCCTATATTTACCAGTTCACAGGGGGCATATAGTCAAAATTATGCCATTTTTGTTATGAAGGTATATCTGATGGATTTGAGGTTATATATGCTGTTTTTTTCCCAAAGGATATAACATGGTAATATAATAATATACTTACTACAACATAATATAATTTAAAAGTGGCATCATTACATTGTAGTTCCATTTTAAATGAAATGTGTATATATATATTTTTTAATTTTTTATTTATTTGAGTGCAACAGACACAGAGAGAAAGACAGATAGATGGGGAGAGAGAGAATGGGCGTGCCAGGGCTTCCAGCCTCTGCAAACGAACTCCAGACACATGCGCCCCCTTCTGCATCTGGCTAACGTGGGACCTGGGAAACCGAGCCTCAAACCAGGGTCCTTAGGCTTCACAGGCAAGCGCTTAACCGCTAAGCCATCTCTCCACCCCTGATTAAATATTTTTATCTTATTATTTTTATATTAGCATAACTGGTAGTATGTTTCATCATGACATAATCATTAAATATATAATTTTACTTTGTTTTCATTCATTCCTTGTGTTATTTAATATGCTTTTTGATTTTTATAAAGATGTGTTGCTCTTAAACTTTATAAGCTATTTAAAGTAATAAAGGTTAAAAATTTCATTATAAATATCCTAGTAAATTTATAATTATTGTAAAAATTTTATACATATGCATATAGTGAAAAGGAACAAATTGTGGGCTGGAGAGATGGCTTAGCGGTTAAGTGCTTGCCTGTGAAGCCTAAGGACCCCGGTTAGAGGCTCAGTTCTCCAGGTCCCACGTTAGCCAGATGCACAAGGGGGCGCATGTGTCTGGAGTTCGTTTGCAGAGGCTGGAAGCCCTGACGTGCCCATTCTCTCTCTCTCTCCCTCTATCTGTCTTTCTCTCTGTGTCTGTCACTCTCAAATAAATAAATAAATAAATAAAATTTAAAAAAAAAAGGAACAAATCGTATAAAGTTTATGATTGGTACTCTATGAATACTAATATATCATTTATTGGGGATAGTTACTTATCATTTTTGTGATACTATCGTTTTATAATAGTAGGTTAGCAATATAGTTTAAAATTTAATACAGTTTTTTCATAATCATTGTGATATTTTCAAAATATTTAACAAAAATCATATATATAGACATATATATATATATATGTATATGTATGTATTTTATAATAGTCTCTTTGTTGTATATTTCATAGAGTAGCATGTTCATTGTATAAGGATAGGTGGTAAGTTTTAAAATCTACAAAAATCTCATGCTTTAGTTTTTGTAAAAGTTCAACTTATAAATCATATTTGATAGTGAACCAACAACTCAGTTTACTATAAACAACAGTTATCAAATGACTCCTCCATGTGAAAAACCTGGACAAATGCCATGATTTCGTGTATATTTATTAACAGCTACAGGATAGTAAAATAAGGAATGAAATGATAAGGAATGACATGAAGTCGCTCTGTCATTATCAGAGTCCAGCACAGATGGAGAGGACATTATCAATCATAACCACTTCAGTGAGATTCTCTCAGTGGATCTATATGCCCATAATCTGTTTCTATGCTAAAATAATATGGAACCTTTACCTGCTTCTATCTAATACTTCTCAAAATTCTTTAGCCATATGAATATTTCCAATCACCAATTAATAAAAAAGCCAAGAGGACTAGGGAGATGGCTTCGTGGTTAAAAGCACTTGCTGGAAAATCCTCAGGACCTGGTTATTACTCACCAGTACCCACATTAAGCCAGCTGTACAAGGCGGCACATTTGTCTAGAGTTTATTTTCAGTAGCACAAGGCCCAGGCACACCAACGTTCATCCTCTCTCTCTTTATTTATTATAAAGAAACATATTTAAACAAACAACCCAGATGATCAGTATTTCTTCTTTGAGCCTTTAGGAACTAAACAGTCCCACAGCAACAAGGAGGTTTGTGTTCTATTGCAATAGAGGTTGAGAAAGGCATACTCAAAGGTTTTGTTGGGATTTTTTTAAAAAGTAGAATGTCAGCATAGCCATGGTGAATTTTTTTAGTGGAGGAATCTTAAGTATATGAAGGAAAAATCAGTATAAGAAAAATGCCAAATTTAATATAGGTTCTCAATTCTTGTTAAAGACAAGGGACACTAATTTCATATGACAATGTATTGATACTTTATTTTGATATTATATTATAAAAGACATGGACTTTTAATATTAACAATGGCAGGCATGTAGTTCATTTGTCAAAATTTGCTCGCAGAAGACACCCAACCAAGAGCAACTTGTAGGGGAAAAAAAAAAAGTTTATTTTGGCTTACAGACTCAAGAGGAAACTCTATGATGGCAGGAGAAAATGATGGCATGAGCAGAGGGTGGACATCACCTCCTGGCCAACTCAGATGGACAAGAGAAGCAGGAGACTGTGCCAAACACTGGCAAGAGGAAGCTGGCTATAACAACCATAAACCTTTCCCCAACAATACAATCGTTCCAGGTAGAGATTCAATTTCACAATTGCCACTAGCTGGGAACCTAGCATTTAGAACACATAAATTTATGGGGGGGGGCACTTAAATCAATGACATTCCACCCCTGGTCCCTATAAATAAATAACCATCCATGATGAAAAGTGCAGTGCATTCTGTCCACGTTTTAAAACCTCTTAAAATGTGCTCCCTCCAGACATAAAATGGCCTGGATGTCCATGACCTCACAGTATCTAACTCTACATACACAAGACCATCATAAGTGGAAGAAAAGATCATGACATCAAAATAAAAGATACTGATTGAGAAGGGGAAGGGATATGATGGAGAATGGCATTTCAAAGGAGAAAGTTGGGGGAGGGAGTATTACCATGGGTTATTTTTCATAATCATGGAAGATGTTAACAAAAATTGAGAAAAAAAAGAAAAATGGGGGGGTTGGAGAGATTGCTTAGTGGTTAAGACACTTGCCTGTGAAGCCTAAGGACCAAGGTTCGATTCCCAATACCCACATAAGCCAGATGTACAAAGGTGGAGCATGCATCTGGAGTTCACTTGCAGTGGCTGGAGGCCCTGGAGCACCCATCCTCTCTTTCTGCGTCTTCCTGTCTTTCTGTCTCTCAAATAAATAAATAAATAAAATATTTTAAAAACATAGATTTTATCAATCCCAATGATATTCCAATATCCCCATAGTTCAAGATGTTTTAATTTAGCCATAATACCTAATCAAAAAGAACATAATGACACAGAATAAATACTCACACTGCAAAAGATAACATTGGACATACCAAAGAAATATTCAATCAATAAAAAATTTAAAATAAGCCGGGAAAACATCAACCTCTGTAGCTCCAAGTCCAAGAGTTCTAACTAGTGACGTCTTAAAGTCCAATAATTTGAAGCAGTGGCATGTCTCTGCGGTCCAATTCTGTCTGTCCAGCTAGGCTACTCACAGTCTGGGAAAGCTTCATCCAGTGTCAGCAGCCATATTATAATTCTGCCATCTCCTTGGGTCTCCACTGCAACCCATGGTTCATTCACATGGCTCCATCAGGAATCCAAGCAGGTAATCCAACAAGCCTGCTTCATACTGCCTATGGGCATTTAAAAAATACAAAACTGTGTTTCAACTTCAGTAACCCTCTCCTGCATTTGTTATATTCCATATTACCAGGTAGGCTACAAATTTGTTAACCCAAGGGTAGTGGGGGTAAATTCTACTTTAAAGAGCAGGACACTTGTTAAGTATTCAGGCCCCTTGCTTCAAAAGTGTCTACATTTGTCATACTTTCCCAATGCATGTCAGCTGGCACAAACTCAATGGCTGTAATCTCTCAAACAATTGCAGCTGAATGGGTAGATATTTTGGATCAAAGATTTTCTTTTTTCTGTGCTACATTAAAAAACAATATTTTTATTTATTTATTTGAAGTAGAGAGAGAGAATGGCCATGGAGGGCCTCTAGCCACTTCAAAAGACCTTCAGATGCATGTGCCACCTTGTGCATCTGGCTTTATATGGGTACTGGGGAATCAAACCTGGGTCCTTTGGTTTTGGAGTCAAGTGCCTAAACCACTAAGACATCTCTCCCACCCCACATTTTCTTTGTATATTCATCTTGTAATAAAGAATGAGTTGTTTACATTTCTTAACTATTATGAGTTGTCTAGCAATAAACACTATTGTACAAATATTTCTGTTGTATGTTGATGAGACACCTTCTAGTGAATATCAAAGAGGTGTATACCTGGGTAACAAACTACTTTTATTTTAAGTTTTTTTTTGGGGGGGGGAGGGTAACTTCACACTGATTTCCATAGTCGATGAACCAGTTTACATTTCAAACCCCAGTAAATAAGAGATCCTTCTTAGCTATATGTCATCCATGTTCACTTTTGTTTTCCCTAAAGACAACACTCTGATGTGAGTGAAATGGAATCTGAAAGCAGTTTTAATTTGTATTTCCTTTATACCTGAGGTTGTTAAACACCTTTGAAATAATTATTGCTCATTTGTATTTCTTCATTTGAGAGTATTCTATTAAGTTCCATCATCTATTTATATATTGAATGGATTTGAGGGCTTCATTTCTTTTTTGCAATTCCATCTGTATGTGTTTATCACTTGTGCAATATTTAGTTGGGAAAGTATTTTTCCTCTCCTACAGACTGTCTCTTTACTGATTGTTTTGTGTGCTATGAAGAAGCTTTTAGTAATTTCAATCATCATGTTTAACAATTATTCAAATTATGTCTGGTGCTAAAAAAAAAGTCCTCTTGTTTGAATATCTTGACATGATGATTTTCCTATGTGTTCTTCTAGCATTTTGAGTGTTTAATGTCTTGCATTAAGGTCTTTGAACCATTTTGAGCTGACTCTTTTTTATTTTGCTTTGTTTTTGGAGGTAGGTTCTCATGCTAGCTTGGGCTGACCTGGAATTCATTCTGTAGTTGCAGGGTGGCCTCAAACTCACTGTGATCCTCCTACCTGAGTGCTGGGATTAAAGGCGTTTGCCACCATGTTCAGCTTGAGTTGACTCTTTTGTAAGGTTTGATATGTGGATCTAATTTCTCTTCCATATGATGATCTCCTGTTTTCCAAGAACAATTTATTAAAGTGACAGTTTTTTTTTTCAGTGTATGTTGTTTTTAAACTTTGCTGAAAATTGGGTTGTTTTACTTATATTAGTTTATTTATGGATCCTCTCTTTTATTGTGTTTGTTTCTATTAGAGCTGCCTTTTCTAAATCTACCCACTTTGATTGTCCATGTTAATTTTCCTTGATATTTGTTATCTTCAAGATTTTTTTTTAATTTATTTATTTGAGAGTGACAGACACAGAGAGAAAGACAGATAGAGGGAGAGAGAGAGAATGGGCGCGCCAGGGCTTCCAGCCTCTGCAAACGAACTCCAGACACGTGCGCCCCCTTGTGCATCTGGCTAACGTGGGACCTGGGGAACTGAGCCTCGAACTGGGGTCCTTAGGCTTCACAGGCAAGCGCTTAACCGCTAAGCCATCTCTCCAGCCCTCTTCAAGATTTTAAATTAAAAGCCAATCTGAATTTCCATGGATGTATAAATCATCATTGCTACACAATATAAAAATACTTGCAGGCTGGAGAGATGGCATAGCAGTTAAGGTGTTTTCCTGCAAAAGCCAAAGGATCCTGGTTCAATTCTCCAGGACCCATGTAAGCCAGATGATGCACAAGGGGCACATGCATCTGGTGCGCCCATTCTCTCTCTTCCTCTTTCTCTCTCTCAAGTAAATAAATAATATATTTTAAAAATACTTGCAATATTATAGAAATCATTGATTCTGATCAGCTATATTTTCTCCTATTAACCATCTCCAATCCATTGTCATTTATCTTTGTATTGAAATGCTCTGCTTTAAAGAAATCTACTATATATTACTTTGAAGCTGTATACTCTTATCATTTTTTTAATTTCTTTTCCCAGAACAGATGTAAATCTTTTGTTTTATTGTTTCATAGACCAGATAAATCTCCCAAATTAAATGATTTTATGTTTAAGATCATCAATTATTCATTGCTTAATGGATTTTAATATTAAGGAATCTAATGTTATGTACATTCATGCATGCATGAAAATATGTTTTGAAACCATAACATATTCAAGAAATTCTACAGAAATATGGGGAAGACATATGAGTGCATTAGTTTCATCTTTTAAACTTCACAACATAGTGAGAGTAAAGAATATTCAGGCAAATAAGTATAAGATGAGATAAATCGAATAGCATGAAGCAACACTGAATATTCTTTATGAAAGCATTCAGGAAGACATCCAATCCAATCCAGAGTATTGATAAATTATTATGTAATAATGCGTGGATTATAAAGTGAATCTGTGCCCATAACAATATCCTGAGATTCAGGAATTTCAATAAAGGCAACAAATATGTTAAACAACTTGACTGGTAATGACATAGGGGTGTCAATGAAAGATATAATCTCAGGTTTGTGCTTTAGGCAGAATATAACTTTCTACTGGCCATATGTCACTAGTATCTGTTAGAAATTATGAAAATGGCCCAAATAAGCAGAGATGGCTATAAAGCTTTGTATACTACATTTAAACAAGAAAAAAGGGACAAAATATAACAGCTTTGTCACAAATCTGTACAGACACAAAGGACAATAATGGCTTCTAGGTGCTGGAGGGAATGGGATATGGAAATGTATTCCTAATGTGTGTATCTCCTTTCAGAGTAATGCAAATGTTTTGGAATTAAATAGTATTGATAGTCACACAACTATTCAAAATCACTGAAGTCTTCCCTCAAGAAAGTAACTTTTATGGCTAGTGAATTATATTTTTTCAAGGCTATTACTTGAAATAAAAACTACACTTGGTGAAGAATGAAAGGTTGCAGTAGCAGACAGTACCTAAGAAACTCAAGATTCTTGTTTCAGTGGCACAAGAGAGAAAATGCTGGGTGAGAGCAAGAATAAAATTGTTTATAAGGTCTGTGAAATATCCAATTGTTCTGAAACAGATGACTGGCTTGTTCTATGGATATAAATTTGATGAAGCTAATCAAGGACGTTTTAAAATTATATCCCTGCCTTTACATAGTATAAACATATAATCTCATGAAAACCTGATTCCTTTGTCTGCCAGTAATTTTTAGTAAGAAGAATTTATTATTTATTTATTATTATTTAATCTATTAAGTTCAAAAAGTAAAGCCTATCAGAGATGTTTGTGTAATGTGAAGGCGAATTTGTTGTATTTTTCCATGTTTTTATTTGAAAGTTATTGTATATTAATGATGATTAAAACATGAAATTAGATTGAATTCCCCAGTATGCTAACTGAAAGAACATTTAAGATAACAGAAAATGAAAAGTACTATACAAAAGCTCATCTGAAGAATGAAGAACCACTTTTGGTAAGATTGTAGGGTAAAAACATTTTAAATGAGTTTAGTGAGTGACTGAATAAGTTAATACGTGTATATTCACTGAAACTATGGAAGAAGTTCAAGAAATATAAATGAGCAAATATTTTAGAACTAAGAACTATTTCTAATAATACAAAATAGAAATGCATCAATTGTATTTGGTATTTAGTTTACTTGATTTAGGAGGTAATGTGTATGAGTGTAAGGACTACACTCTTATGGAATATGGAAAGCAAAGGAATAAGCTTATAATAGAGGACTGAGAAGGAAATAAGATACTTGGTCACTATTTTCTTTCAAATTAAGTCGTTCTCATAAATAAGCTTTTCTGAGATTGTATAAAGGAAGACTTTTTAATCAGTTTTTAATTCTCCTATTAAGTCAGAGTTAAAGTGAATTCCAGTGCTGGTAATTTAATTTCTTAATTTACTGAAATTAAGATTTGAGATCATTCCTTCTAAATGTTTCATCATTATTTATAGTCTTCATTCCTCTTTATAAGAAGGTTAAATTCATATATCAATATTTTGGTAGAATTTACTGATAGAACTAATCCTTTTAGGCTATCTGATCTTGAAAAGTTGTGTCATCCTTTGATGTATTTTACATTATTATTAATGATTCCGCTTTCTAAATTACACCATTTTATATTCTTGGTAAAACTATGCTTTAAATTATAGAAATAAAAGTTACACAAACATTTATGAATACACAAACACATATACATCGATACATATCCACAAACCTTTGCCCTTTCCTATTTTGTGTTTTCAAATTTATTTATTCCTTAAATCCTTTTAATCTATCTTAATTTTATAATCCATTTTTTTCACTTTATTTCTTGTCTGTGCTTGAAAGCAAATTCTTCTTTGTTTTGTGTAAATGCAGCAACAAAATTATATTTAAAATTTTCATATATACTAATGCATTTTTCCATTTTTCTAAAATAATTTCTGCATATTGTATTGACAAGTACATATTCTGCAGCACGTATCTCAACTGCTCATGGTAACCATGCTTCTGAAATGCAGTGCTTTCTTGAATGTCATTCATGATCATATTGTTAGTTCTCATTGCTACCCAGTGTATCTCCATCTCTAAACTTTGCCTCTCTGATAGACCCTGTTTACTCCACTCTCAATTTTTCACTTTGTCCAATCATACTGTAACATTACTTTGGAATGATTAATGCCATATTGGATAGATGAGTAAGTTTCTGGCACTTAGAGATTTTGCTTCATTGAAAATAGTACTATGAACCAGAAAATGGTATTTTATACATGAAATGTAATTGACTAAAATATTTAAAAAACAGAATGGAAAAAAGGATACTGGTAACACAATTATTTTAATTGTCATTTTTGTATATATATATGTAACATATTTTGATAATAATCCCCTCCCATTACCTTCTCTTTATCAACCTCTTATTCTACCCAGTTCATCCCACTTCAACTTTCATAGCTTTGTTCCTTGTGTTTGGGCAGTACTGGGTTTACTTAGGCTTACCTGTATGTGCATAATGGTAGATTATTCACTAGACCATGTGTGTCCTAACAGTGGGTGTTCAATTGCATAAAATGTCTCCAACATTTCTGACCACTATAACTACTACAACTTCTCAGAAAGGAGTGAAGCCTCATGTCTTCCATCAACTAAGATGTTACCTTTATAGATTCAGTATTTAGTGTGTCTTGTGCAGGATAATAATCACTGCAAGGTCATATATACAATGACCAAACATGTCTGAATGACAGCATTTCATGGCACTATCCCCCACACTGTGGCTCTTACATTCTTTCCTCCCTGTCTTTTGCATGTTCTCTGAGACTTCTACAGAGTGATGTAGATGTGTCCCACAGAATTGAGCACTACAGAGTTACTTGTTCTCAGCAGTTTGATAAGTTTTGAGATGCCTAAGTAGTTACCAGTATCTGCAAAAGAAACTTTTTAAACAAAGGTGAGAATGGAACTAATCTATTGGCATATACATGCCTATTTATAAGGCAACTAGATGGATTACAACATATCAATTTAGCCTGAAAGTAGGAGCTTTAAGTTTGAAACATGATCCAAATAGAATTAAATGCAAATGTGCCACAATAATACAAATAGTTTAGCCTTTCTTCATTTGAGTTCCAAGAGAACTGCATAGTGGGTGATTAGCTTAGAAATATCATTTGAAATTTAAAAATACAAATTTTATTTTGCATTTTCCTACATCATTTAAATAACATAAATGCTTTAAGATTTTATTCTCACCCAGCATTCCAAACTCCACCTATTTGATGACTCATTTCCTTATTGAGGCTCAATTTAACGCAAAAATCTTTCATTAAAAAGCATTACAGGATATAATAGATTATATTTAACTAATTTTTAAAATTTTTATTTATTTATTCTTTTCTTAGACAAGGTGAGAGACAGAGGAGAGATAGAGAATGGGCATTCCAGGGCCTCAGCCAGTGCAATCAAACTCCACATGCTTGCACCACCTAGTGGCCAAGTGCGACCTTGCACTTGTCTCACCTTTGGCTAATGTGGAATCTGGAGAATAGAACATGGGTCCTTAGGCTTCTCAGGCAAGCAATTTAACTGCTAAGCCATCTTTCCAGCGCTATATTTAACTCTTAATATGAAATGCTTAGGCTTTATAGCAATATTGAACAACTGTTGATTTTAATCTATAACATTGCCATAATTCTTCTGTTTCACAAAGGAGACTTGATCTCCAGTAGCCCACTCACTGTAGCACAAACTTATTAGCATAATCTATTTATCATGCTTGTTTTATAAAGTTGTAAAGAACTTCACAGAAGGGTGTTACTATAAATTACAGCTCATGTAAGCTTTTCAGTCCATGCTAAAGGAAGGACAGTTGATATTACCACAAAATAATTTGTCAAGTATTATTATGTCCTTGTCAATATTATAGAGTAAACCTTGTCATTAATCTGCTAGAGAGGAAATAAGTAACTAGTCCCATGTTCAGGAGCCTGGCTATTAATACAAATTCATCTTTATTGACTATATCTCCCTTTAATTTTCTCATGTTGTCCCCTTTGTACCAAATGTATGGTCACATTGTATAATTGAAAAATATATACATATGTAAAGCAATATTAGGATGTTGGCCATTGTGAGATTTGCTGGGTGTGCTTAGTAACACATAGACAATGCAGTAGTTAAGCTGAGCCAGCATAGATTAGTCTAAATGAGAGCACAGCAGCTATAAATTTAACAAAGTGTTCATTTGCTAAAGTGATTGCTTTATGCATCTGCAAATAGGAAATAATAGAGCATCCAGCACTTTTTTTCTATGACAAATAAAAGAAAATACTTGGATCTTGAGAAGCTTTCTTTGAAATTTTATGCAGTCATTTCAATTTCAGATTCTGTCATTTATGTTTTATGCAAAAGATGAAGATAATTTACAGTGGATGTAAAATGGAATCACATTATAGCACCTATTATTCTACTTAAATGACAACTTACCTCTTGATACATTCATATAGGAGATTCTTCAGATTTCCTATTCAAAAATATGACTATTCAAATTAAAAAAGTATAAAATAGGCCTTTTCCCATTAGACTATGGATGTCCCTATATCATCTAGTGATATTAGAGTTATTCTTTTTTTTTTCTTCTCAATTTTTTCTATTACTATTCTATTGTGCAAGTACAGGCACTTTGGTACCATTATTAGGCTCATTCATGACCTACCCCCTCCCATTGGACCCTCCTTGTTGATGTAAATGGGTCGTGCATTGTGGAGTTAGCCCACAATTATTGGTATGATAAACGTCTCTGTGTATCATGACCCAACATGTGGCTCTGACATTCTTTCCGCTCCCTCTTCCGCAAAATTTCCCTGAGCCATGTTGGGTTCATTTTTGGTCTGCTTCAGTGATGAGGTGTTGGGGGCCTCTGGGGCTCTGGCTCTCTGATTTGGTAGGCATTGATTTTTCTTTGTGTTGGTCTCCTTCCCCCTTGTGCTGGTATCAGGTTCATCAGGAAAACAGCACCCTTGCTTGTTTGGCCAATTTTACTGAGTTTCAGTCAGGGCCCTTTTGAGATATGATGGGGTGGCTCTCTCCTTAGAATCTGCATCTCTCTGAAAAAGAGAAGCGGATTCTCCAATGGAGAGTAAGTTAGCACCAGATCAAATGAGATAACCCTTACTTTTTTATAGAGAGTTTAATAGATGTAGGTCCTCTTGTGCCCCATGATTGATGGTAACTTGATATTGGAGAATAGGCTTATGTTTGGATATGGTTCTGACTTGTCTCCCAGTTCCAGCTATGGGTCTGGTACCACTGAGGGGATCAGTTAGCCAAATCAAGAGCAGCTGGTTCCACACCATGGCTGTGTGCCACTATTGCACTTGTGTGGGCATCACACCAGGTTATTTGCTGCTAAGTAGGTTGGACCATGAGTTGCTTGGACAGATATTGGTCATTTCCCCCAGTCGTCCATGTAGCACCTTCTGGCACTAGCCACGCTGACTGCCTGGGGACTGACTCTCTCCTGGGTTCCAGCCATGACGTTCCATTTTACGTGTCAGCTGCATAGGGTGTCTTCAGCAATAGGGTCTTACCACTAATCTTTGGTGGGTCATCAAGTACTCTGACATAAATCTGTCATTCTTTTAGAAAACCTTGTAGGGTTCTCTGATCAAAAGCTCATTGTGCGTGATAGGTCCATGCTGGTACTGGGAGTTACAGGTCAGTGCCCCCTAAGAAAATAAGGGTAAAAGGCTACTAATATATAGGAGTTAGAGAGGCAAGAGAGAGGGAGACGGAGAGGGAGGGAGGGAGGGAAGATGTAGAGGATTTAGGTTAGACTTGATCATACACACTCCAGTGTCTTGTAGTTCAGATGTTTCCTGTAAGGGCCTGGTGAAGGTTCAACCATTTGGTCTACCTTTTAGGAAGTAGAATTTTATGGTACCCTTGCTGTTTGGGTCTAGATTAGTGTTTTCCACCCTTTGATTCCCTCCCCTCCCTCCTCATCCCTCCTAGTGTCTAGTCCATGAAATGCTTGCTGGGTATGTAAGGTATCTTGGGTAGATTCAGGTTAGGTGCTGTAGATGAGTGAGACTATGTGGCGATATTTTTCCTCTGATTGGGTAAGTTCACTGAGAATGATCTGTTCCAGATTCAACCATTTTTTCTCAAATTTCTTTGTGTCATTTTTTCTTACTGCTGTATAGAATTCCATTGTGTAGATATACCACATCTTAGTTATCCATTCTTCTAGTATGGACTTCTGGGTTGATTCCAGCTCTTACTTATTACAAATTGAGCCGCTACAAACATGGTTGAGCAAATCTGTCTGGCCTGTGGTTTGAAGGTTTTAGGGTAGATGCCCAGTAAGGGAATAACTGGGTCAGTTGGTATCTCCATAGTCAGCTTTTTCAGGAGTCTCCATATTGCTTTCCAAAGTGGTTGTACCATGCTACATTCCCACCGACAGTGAATGAGTGTCCCTGCTTCTCCACATCCTCGCCAGCATACATTTTCATTTGATATTTTGATGTTTGCTATTCTTATTGGGGTAAGGTGGAATCTCATTGTTGCTTTAATTTGCATTTATCTGATAATTATGGAAATACAAATGCAAACACATACTTAAGAAAATGTTCATCATCCCTAATCATTAGAGTTATTCTTTTAGTATTTTTATTTAAAATTAACACACTATATCTTGTTTAGCACCTCCGTAACAGTTACCCTCTAAAAATTTAAAACCTATTGGCTTACCAATAACCATAAAATAGTTAAATTCCATGGGACACAAAAGCTAACACCTGAAATAATTGAAAAAACTATTTTGGACATTATGTACATGTTAAATTATATAAACTAATTTGTGTGGTGTAGCCAAGAAGTAAGATATATATTTATTTATGTATATGTATGTATATATATATTGTCATGCAAGCACATTATATTGCATTCTCAAGAACATTCAGACACCAAATAATGGAATTTAGATTTTAAATTGTTTATTTATTGATTTTTATAATATGGTTGTACTTTTATATCCTCTGTTCTCTGCCCCCATTTTACTAAAGGTCCTCCTGAATGGGGTTGTTGATATTAACATAGTATTTATTTATTTATTTATTTTGTTTTTTGAGGTAGGGTTTCATTGTAGCCCAGGCTGACCTGGAATTCACTCTTTAGTCTTAGGGTGGCCTCTAACTCACAGTGATACTCCTTACTGGGACTAAAGTTGTGTGTCACCATGCCCAGATCTAACACAGTATTCTTTAAACAGAAATCTGTTATTATGAAGTGTCTTACATTGCTAGTCAAATTAATTTTGTTAAGAAAGAACTTTCTTGTCCATAGTTTGACAGATATCATTTCTATTTACCTAAGTTACTAAACTACTTTAATTATGGCTGAGGTATCTGCTTCCTTGAAATACAAAATTTACTTTTTAGACATCTGATACCAATTTCTTACTATGGAAGATAATAAACAGTCCACTCAAGTCCATTACATTCTTATTTTTTAAATTTTTGTTTATTTTTTATTTATTTGATAGCAACAGACAGAAAGAAAGAGGCAGATAGAGAGAGAGAATGGGCATATTAGGGCCTCCATCCACTGCAAAGGACCTCCAGATGCGTGTGCCCCCTTGTGCATCTGGCTAATGTGGGTCCTGGGGAATTGAGCCTCGAACCGGAGTTCTTAGGCTTCACAGACAAGCTCTTAACTGCTAAGCCATCTCTCCAGCCCTATGACATTCTTAATATCAATTTCTTCTTTCCATCCTCTGACTATCCTTTCCTTATTCTCTTATGTTACCCATTCTTCCCTTCCTTCCTTTTTATTATCACATAATACATATGCCATAAAAATCACACATTTAAGGGGTCTAATTCAAAATTTATAAATTAATGTATTTTGGATCTTTTATATAAATGGAACTATGAACCATATTTTATTATGCCTTGGTTCTTCTTGAAATAATATGTTAAAATTTGTTCTATATGTCAGCATGTATTGTGGCATATTTATTAGTCTTGTTGAAAAATTCTACAACACACACATATATGTATATATGTACATTATATATATAAAATATTCAATTACCAACTGAATATCATTGGAATATTTCCATTTGGTGATTACTGAGACTATGGCTAACTGTGAACATTCATTGTATAAATACAGAAATAAATTTTCATTGTTCTTAGTTGTATAAATAGCAGCAAAATGTATGGTTCAAATCTGTTAATTATGTCTTATTGGAGAATCAAGTTACCCTTACTTTTCCTATGAACATTTTCACACTGTTTACCACTGTGAGCATTTTTTATTGTAAATATGATTTAAAGTCTTTTTTTTTAGGTTTTGGAGGTAGGGTCTCACTCTAGCCCAGGCTGATCTGGAATTCATTCTGTAGTCTCAGGGTGGCCTCAAACTCACGGTAATCCTTCTACCTTTGCCTCCCAAGCACTGGGATTAAAGGTGTGTACCACCACACCCTGCTGATTTAAGGCCTTTTGTATCTCTTTTTTGTTTGAGTAATAAATAACAAATATCTTAACATGCACTTAATCATTAAATAGTTTTTGAGTCCCTAAGTGTTCTAGGAATTGTTTTAGATTCTTGAGGATATGTAAGGTACCAATAGAAACAAATAAATCCTCATTTTAGTATAGGGCACAATTACTGATGCATTTTAAATTATTTTATTTTATTTCAACGTTAAACAATAGCTTTCTCCACATCTTCATTTTACCTGTATTTTCTGCCTTCTAAACATTAAAATTTCCATGTTACTCAAAATTTATCTGAAGTATTTCCCTTTATGAGGTCTACTCAAACAAAGACCCCTTCCTCCTTGCTCAAAATTTGTGCATGGAACACCAACTAGTCATGTTCATGTTATATATTTCTTAGTCCATTAGAAGTGAGAATATATTTGTCTTTCACAGTTGTGAAGATCTAGTGCAAAAACTTCGTAGTATTGCTTGGTGTATGTTTCCAGTACAAGTAGCTGATGATTTCTTGAAGAATAAATTGAAAGAATTATATCAGACTACATTGGAATGTTACTACCACAATCAAATAAAAATTCCACAGGCATTTTGATACTGAAACAAGCTCTTTCTTCATTCTATTTTTCACTATAGCACAATAAAGGTAATTAAAATAAATATGACATGTCATGTAAATATCTCATAATCCAATTTGTAATTTTTAAAATCTAATCAAAATAATGGAGCAGTAGTAATGTATGTCTCTTTTTAGAGATGTTTATTTCATGTAAACTTTTGAAAATAATGTGGCAGCCGGGCATTGTGGCACATGCCTTTAATCCCAGAATTTGGGAAGCAGAGGTAGGAGGATCACCATGAGTTCAAGGCCACTCTAAGACTACATAGTGAATTCCAGGTCAGCCTGGGCTAGAGAAAGACCCTACTTGAATAATATATATATAGAAAAGGATGTGGTAAATCACTTATTTCCATCTTAAGGCTGTAGATGTTAAGATTAAATAAGCTAATAAAACTCAGTACATATTCTCCTAAATGGGATAAATGATGGTGAAGATAATAGTTAAACTTATTAGGAAATCACTGGCAGAATTATGGATTAAACATTAACGTTTGCTTTATCAAGAGAGGAAAGTAAAACACAGTAAATGAAGTTAGAGAGTTATCTATTATGGCATTCATACCTTTTTACTATTTCTTGAGGTTTTCATAAAACTCAACCACTTAATGCCATTGATAGCTTTAATGTTAGCTTAACATTACATGAAATGATATGAATTTCATCTATATAATGTTTTAAATGCACTAGTACAATTTAAGATATAAAATGATCCTTGTTGGACATTGAAGTTGTGAAAGAGGGAAGATTCGTTTAGGGAACACTGCAAATATGCATTTGTTTTGCATTTATGAGAATAACTAGTAATGGATACTTTTTAAAAATTAAGACGACTTTGAATTACTTATTGTTAAAGTTTGCTACAGAAAAATAATCTTGTTGCTTTGAATAACTAGTCTCCATAGTAACACTTCATCACTATGATTTCACAGTGATTATTAAAATGTTAGTTTTTATAGCCAGCAGTACAGGTACCTAAGCATAACCCCTTGAGATGTAACACATAGATTTCAATTTAAAAATTAACAAGTAATCATTTTAAGAACTAAATTATCATATTTAGCCATGTTGTCTTATGCATCTGTTTTGCCCCAGTTATTAAGCTGAGCTTCAAATTTCTTTTTTTTTAATATTTTTTTTGTTCATTTTTTTTTATTTGAGAGCGACAGACACAAGAGAAAGACAGATAGAGAGAGAGAGAGAGAATGGGCGCGCCAGGGCTTCCAGCCACTGCAAATGAACTCCAGACGCGTGCGCCCCCTTGTGCATCTGGCTAATGTGGGACCTGGGGAACCGAGCCTCGAACCGGGGTCCTTAGGCTTCACAGGCAAGCGCTTAACCGCTAAGCCATCTCTCCAGCCCATGCTGAGCTTCAAATTTCTTAAAGATCATCTGCTTTAGTGTCCTTTGCCAAAAAAGTCACTCAGGTCTCTCTTACTCTTAAATATTTCATAATTGCCTGATTGAAAAAAAAAAAGGAATCTAAATACTTTCGTGCATATTTTTTCTTCTACAACTCCTATCACACCTATATTTAGTGGTTTCTCTTTATTTATCTATTTGTTTGCATACATGTAGTTCCATAAACACAGACTTAGAGTCAAAATGACATGAATTCCTGTATGTTAAAAAATGGATATGATATCGTCTCTTGGTTAACTGACAAGTGAGCCTAGAAAAAACTTATTTATGTTTTAATGTTTTATTTTATTGACAACTAACCTAATTATAAACAATATCCCATGGTAATCCCCTTCCTCCTCCCACTTTCTCCTTTGAAACTCTACTCTGTATCATACCCCTCCCCCCTCAATCAGTCTTTCTTGTATTGTGATGTCACCATCTTTTCCTTCTATTATGATGGTTTTATGTAGGTAGTGTCAGGCACTGTGAGGTCATGGATATCCAGGCCATTTCGTGTCTGGAGGAGTGTGTTGTAAGGAATCCTACCCTTCCTTTGGCTCTTACTTTTCTTTCCATCACCTCTTTGGCAAAGGACCTTGAGGCATGGAAAGTGTTATTGAGATATTTCAGTGCTGAACATTCCTCTGTCATTTCTTCTCAGCACCATGGTGCCTTCTGCATCCCAAGGTCAATGCCATCTGAAAGAAGCATCTCTAACCAAAAGTGAAAGTAGCATTAATATATGGGTATGAATGTTAAGAGAAGTGCTTACTGGGCTGTTTGGTGAGCATAACATATCCAGCCCAGTAAGCACTTCTCTTAAGAGGAAAGGTAGATTTTTAAACTCAGTTGGTGTCCAGGTGTAACACAAAAACTTTCATTCCATTGGTTAGACTATGGGTAACCAATGGGCTTTTAAGTAAGACAGCAACATCAACTTGTCTATCAGTTGTAACACAAATACTTAAGTCTGTAATGTAGAGTATTTTCAACATATCACATTATGCATGAGCTTCGTCAAAATATTAAGAACAATGTGAATTAAATGCATTACATGGAGTACCACATATAAGGTATAGCATATTTGGTATGTAAATGTGTACATAATGCTACAAGTAGCTGTTGTCCTTAATTCATGTAAATATTATTTATTGCAGACACTTTTTATAGGGAAATTTGAATGAATATATATTAGACATTTGTTTTTGTTTTATGCTATGGCTTACATCTGATATTCCATGAGTGAGCACACACAAATATTGTATGTGAAATCAATATTTTCTCAGCATGTTTATATATATAAATATTTAGTTAAAATGTTAATTTCCTCATCTTTCTTCCTTATTTAATTTTATACATGTAGTTAATAAGCCTAGAACCTGGCCTGGTGGTACAGATCTGTAATTCCAGCAATTTAGGGCACTGTAACAAGAGAATCATGAGTTCACATTTTGCCAGCACTGAAGAGTCCACAGCAATCCTGCATCACTTAGTGAGACACTGTCTCAAAATAAAATAATGATAATAATAATTACCACTTTTAAAGATGTACTGTTCTCAGGATTAGTGTTTGTGCAGGGGCTTTTCTCCTCTTCACTGGTGTCTAATTTCCTATGTTCCTATGAAGTTGTTTTGTGGGTGTTTCACTGTACCTATAAATTACTATCCCCTTATCTGTTTTGAAAATACATTCACATCTGAATCAACTAGTGTTTCTTTTGTCTGGGAGGCAATTACTATGATTTTTTTTTTAATTTGTATGTGTGCTTCAAATGAAGAATAATGATCCATATTGCAATGATAGTATGTTACTATGGTTACAAAGAAAGAGAAATGTATAAATTAACTGCGAGATCTAACCTTGAGGATTTTGAGATACAAAACACAGTTATTCAATTTCCTGTTTTTATATGTGTGTAGTTGGTTGTAACTGTAATCATATATACATACAAATATCTGTATCAAGAAAGCAGGTGTATCTTTGGTATTTACTTTATGGATAGATGGAAAACTGTATGAATTTGTAAGTTGGCTATAGAAAATTAGTACATATGTGTATGAATTACTGATTTCAAACATTGCTTCATTCTTGGTATTATACTCATGACCCAGCACAAACACTTTAATATTATTCTCTTTGATTAAACTGTGCTTCTGGAATGGGTGCCGTTGGTGTCAGTTTTAATGAATCCATAGAAATTTGAAAATACACTGTTAGAATATTTTGCAGAGTGGAATTGAATCATCTATTATAATCTAGACCATTGTTTGATAGTTAAAGGCAAGAAATCAGAAAAAAATGTAATAAATATTTTACTCCAAATGTTCAAGTATATTATTTTATTGATCATTTCATGTCAAAGGTGTTTTCTCTGCAATATTAGTTTACTTTGGGGATTTTATGTCTCACAAAAAGTTTAACATTGATACATCACCTATAGTTTTGATTTTAACTATTGAAAGATGAATAAAACTTAATGCTATTGTATAGCTATATAAATACAGAATCTAATATGTTCCATTTTATCCCTATGTTTAAGAGTTGACTCATCTACACTAATTAACACTGCTTTTTATGAATCATTTTTATTAGTTGTTTTAAAATTTTGGATTTGTTTTAATAGAAACAACCTTTTATTTGCATTCACATTTTGTTCTTTTGCATAATTTGTAATTGGATAATTGCATTATATATTAAACTGATAAATGCAGGTTATGAATAAAGAACAACAGGGATTTTATTAGGTAGGAAATTTATTAGTCATGGAAGCATGCAGAGTGCTGAGAAAGTAGACATTTCCCTTAGTCCAAGAAGTCTGTTAAAAAAAAAAAAAAAAAAAAAAAAAAAAAAAAAAAAAAAAACCTCACCCACTCTCCAAACCTCTGTTCAAGAAATACTGATAAATGCTTCTGGAAGGTGTCCCCTGCTCTGCTTGCTTGCTTGCTTGCCTGCTTGCTTGCTTGCTTGCTTTCTTTCTTTCTTTCTTTCTTTCTTTCTTTCTTTCTTTCTTTCTTCCTTTCTTTCTTTTTCTTTCTTTTTTGTTTTTATTAGTTTTCTATTCTGCAAGTACAGGCAGTTTGGTACCATTATTAGGCTCATCCGTGACTTACCCCCTCCCCATGGGCCCCTCCTTGTTGAGGTATATGGGTCGTGCATTGTGGGGTTAGCCCACAGTTATTGGTATGATAAATGTCTCTGTGTATCATGACCCAACATGTGGCTCTGACATTCTTTCCGCTCCCTCTTCCGCAAAATTTCCCTGAGCCATGTTGGGTTCATTTATGGTCTGCTTCAATGATGAGGTGTTGGGGGCCTCTGGGGCTCTGGCTCTCTGATTTGGTAGGCATTGATTTTTCTCTGTGTTGGTCTCCTTCCCCCTTGTGCTGGTATCAGGTTCATCAGGAAAACAGCACCCTTGCTTGTTTCGCCAATTTTACTGAGTTTCAGTTGGGCCCCTTTTGAGGTATGTTGGGGCGGCTCTCTTAGCATCTGCATCTATCTGGAAAAGAGAAGCCAATTCTCCAACGGAGAGTAAGTTAGCACCAGGACAAATGAGATAGCTCTTACTTTTCTTATAGAGAGTTTAATAGGTGTAGGTCCTCTTGTGCCCCATGATTGATGGTTGCTTTATATTGGAGAGTGGTCTTATATTTGGATATGGTTCTGACTTTTTTCCCAGCTCTAGGTATGGGTCTAGTACCACTGAGGGGATCAGTTAGTCAAATCAAGAGCAGTTGGTTCCCCACCAATGGCTGTTTGCCACTATTGTACTTGTGTGAGTATCACAAAAGTTTATTTGCTGCTAAGTAGGTTGGACCATGAGTTGCTTGGACAGATATTTGTTGTTTCCCCAGTCGCCCATGTAGCATCATCTGGCACTAGACACGACCTGTTCTACTTTCTTATTGACCTTCTTCTTTGAGAATTTCCACCTGAAAGCAGTAAACAGCATCTGTCAAATACTGATTTCTGTCTGAATAAATGGGTAAATTCTTCTTATACAAGTGTAACTAACAGAAATTTTTAGATCTCCAAGGCACCTTTCTTGCCAAGCAAGGCCACATCCTAGTCCGTCCAGAAATTCATGAGGCTTACATGGCTCTGGCCAAACTGAGGAAGAAACTAACCCTAGACTTGTTTCACTACTGCTTCACATGTCTGACATTTCTTTGGTATAAATTTTCATGTCAATCAGAAAATAATTTTAGGGGGATATACATTAGTGAGGTTAAGTTATAAATGTGTTTTAAATGTAACGAGCTCAACAGAAATTTAGTAAGTTACAATTCTCATAAAATTATTAGGGTAGTCTAATGGACAGTAATTAAAGGCCAAATCAAAAGCTTAATGTTGCTAGATTTCAGGGGCATCAAGAGCTACTTTCCCCCATACTTGGCATATTAGCAGCCAAAAAGTAAAGCCATGGTATAGAGAAGAGTAATCTCCTACAATCTACCAGATTTAAACCACAGTACTGCAAACAATAACAAAATAAAAAGGGGCAGGGAATCTTCATAATGATTTGTACATTTTAAAAATTATAGGTACCTTGGTACTTTCTCACAGCTACCACACTGGCAAACTTCATGGGCGATTACAATATTTTTCTATGTTGTACAAACTAGTGTGATAAGTAAATAAAACATTCTAAATGGTAAATGTTTCCTTTCATACATATGGATGTGTTCTTTAGTCTGGGATAGTTTCTACACTGGCACACAATGTCGATTTAGGAAATGAAAAGCTCATCTTCTGATGTAAATAAACTTCTCAAAAAATAGTAATCATCTCTGAAAATGGGTACCAGTTAGGGTGTGTTCCTTAAAAATTATTGTGTTTGTGATGGACACATGTCAGTATACTTGTTTAAAACAGCAGCTTTGTAAAACCTGATGTCTGTAAGAATCACTTAAGAAACTATCAAATGCAGTTATACTAAGTTATTCAAAGGTGTGGCCTGGCACACTTATTACCAATGAGCTGTTTGGTATTGCTACTGCTGGAACAGGGATCATACTGTACAGGTCAGGGTTGAATTCACATGACAACTTTCTAAAACCAAGATCAGTGTCACCTCTTTGTCAGGGAAGGTGTTATGTGATCTGCTCTTCTAATGGAAATAACCAATGCAAACTGTCTCACATTCATTTAGTGAATAAATGCAGTGACTAACTGGTTTCAGGGTCATTTTGTTAAGAGTAGATGCTAGAGATGACTTGTTTGTATAGAGGCACGAATTTAAGAACATAACACTGATATATCAGCATATGATCTTTGGTGTAGTATTAAACTTAATGTAACTCCTTACAATATGGTGATTTTGAAATCAGGCCAGTATTGAATTTGGTGTCTCACCAATGCCACTCAAACAGTCTACTTCTTTCTGCATAAATACAACAGGTAGTTGTACAAAGTTTTATCTGTTCCTAGGCTCCAACATTCTCCAGTTCTCACTGGAACTTGACATTTTAAAAATTACTCCAATGATCATTAACATTATTTTACTGACTGTGAAACCACACAGAAATGTGTTGAATTATTGTAAATTTGGGGCAAGATTCTTAAACTTTCTACTTTCAGATTCTCAGTTATAACATGAGAATCAGCCAGTTTGAGGATATACATACATAGATGATACATAGAAAGATAGACAGACATAGACTAAATGCTTCTTGTAAGTGAAATTAATGTGCAATGATTTTTACATGGGATATTTTTACTGAATCAGAGGCATCAACTTTTAAACACAAGATTTTTCTCTTTCCTTTCTAGATTTGTGTGTACTTTTGTCCATACACAAAATTGATATTCCTCTGAAGATTATGTAGTGTAGAATAATCTATTTAGGTTTTTATACAATTTAATGAATTAGCAGGAAAAATACTTTAACTTTCTAAGATAACATGGCAAATCTAGATTAAAATGTTGTTTTGGATCTACACAGAAGAAAAAAAAACTGCCTTGGGTGTGAATTAATTTAAAAACAAAAGCTTTAGGATGCAATTTTGGTCCTGATATAAATATGTAAAGCATACAAATATGTTTTATGGCTGTTAGACACCTTTTCTTATTGCTATTACAATTCAGACTAAGGTATGATATTCAAAAGAAATATACTAAGCCAGTAACATTTACATACATGACATAGGAAATTAATACCATCTGTGATGATGCAAGAAACAATACTATTTGTCTGTGCCTGCCATGACATACTGTATTTATTTGAAGTATTTTACTCTAGTGAGTTCTTTTACTCAAAATGAATCTACTTTTCTCCCTTTGAAAAACAAAGTGTCCCATACTCATTGCATCAGATATTTTCCTTATCCCTGTACCTGAAAGAAACAACTAAAGCGAGGAAAAGAGTCATTTGGCACATGGTTTCAGGGAAAAGAAGGAGGAGGAGGAGGAGGAGGAGGAGAGGAGGACGAAGAAGTAGTAGTTTAATATTAATCACATCATGGAAGGTATGGTGGAGCAGCTTATTCCTGGAAGACTGGAAGGAGAGAATAGATCAGTTACTAGGTGAGAGCTGGAAAAGAATTCCAAAGCTCAGCATTAGTGAGTTATTTTCTCCATTTAGGTCTCATCTCAAAAGTTTTAACCATTTCCATATTTTAGACTTCCGGTTAAGATGGCGGCGTAGGTACCACACCAAAGCTGCCTAGGGGTAAAAAGACCAAAAAAACTCAGCAAAATACACACTTTTACTAAAAAGTGAGGTGTATAGGAAATTGAGGCGGCAGCGGAGAAGTAGAAGAGTTATAGAGCATCCAGAGCCTGCACAGGTGGGAAAAGCGGCTCCGGCAGCTCGGCCAACCGCCACAGCCATGGCGCAGCAGAAAGCCGCCAGACTCTCGGTTCGAGCGGCAGGAAAAGCCAGGTGCGGGATTTATCCCTCACACCACGCTCTCTGCAACTCGGGAAACGTGAGGGGAGAGCGGCAGCGAACAGCGGAGGAGAAGACCGCGAGGTAGAAGCACACGTGGAACAGCGATACAAACAGAGCAGCCGCGGCTCCCTCCCCTCCCCCACCACCTGAGCCCAGCTCCAGTGAACACAGCAGCGGCCCGGGACCGGCCACGCCAACTTGGGCTGACAGCGGGACCCAAGCAGGAGCAGAGTTCGGCAGCAACTTCAGCGGCTCCAGCACCGGTACCAGCGGCCCCAGCAGCAGTGGACCCAGGAGCGGCAGCGGCGGCAGATCCCGCAGCAGCGGCTTCGGGGGGAGCAGCGGCAGTGGACACAGCAGTGGCAGCTTCAGCAGCGGTGGTGGCTCCAGCAGTGGCAGCTACGGCAGCAGCAGAGGCAGCAGCAGCGGCTCGGTTTGCCCCGTAGGAAAAGCAAGTGCCCAGCTCCAGAAATCAGAACAGCAGCCCGACGACCCAGGCAGCAACTTGACTGAGACCAAAATCACCCAAGGTAACTGGGATTGCACCAGGGAAGGGTCTCACTTGGTCACAAGCTGACTTGGATACCTCAACAGACCAGAAATCTAAACCTCTTTGTTGATAGAGGATCTGGTCATTATAATAACTACTCTTGCATACATACTCGGGGCTGTTTTTGATTGAATGTGTACAGTGTTTAGTTAAATTTTAGAAACTACCTGTATTTTATTCCACTCAGCCTGCTTGAATACTCCTATAGCAGGGAAACTCAACCCCTAAGAACATCTTTGTAGATACTCTGAGAGTCTTAAGAGCCACACCTAATACCTAAAGGTCCTACCCTGAAAACATATTACATCAAATCAATTGATACAGCTAAGAATACACAGCTAGCTAGAAAATCCAAGCATTAACTTAATCCAAGATGCAAAAATATATACATTATAACACAAGAAACACTAAAAAGCAAGACGATATAAATCCACCTAAAAGTATTAATGCATCAGAAATGTCCTCCAGTGAGAAAGAGTTAGAGGAAATGCCTGAGAAAGAGTTCAAAAGAATAATTATAACTATGTTCAAAGAGGTCAAAGAACACATGAAAACAATCAAAGAAGAAATCAAAGAGGAAATCAAAGGAATCAAAGAAGAGGCAGGACACCAATTTAATGAAATAAAGAAGGCAATACAAGACATAAATAGGGAAATAGAAATAATAAAGAAAAACCAGTCAGAATTACTAGCAATGAAGAACACAGTTAATGAAATAAAAAACTCTGTAGAAAATCTCACCAGTAGGATGGATGAGGGAGAGGACAGAATATCTAAGCTAGAAGACCAGGTGGCAGACCTAATGCATCCAACAAAGAGAAAGACAAACTTATAGAAAAGTATGAGTGGGAATTTCAAGATATTCGGGACACTATGAAAAGATCAAATATAACAATTCAGGGCATAGTAGAAGGAGAAGAACTCCACTCCAGAGGCATAGTAGGCACCTTCAACAAAATCATAGAGGAAAATTTCCCCCAAATTGGGAAAGAGGTGCCAATACAGTTACAGGAAACCTTTAGAACCCCAGCCAGACAAAACCCAGAAAGAACCTCTCCTCGCCATATTATAATCAAACTTCCAAACACACAAACCAAAGAAAAAATATTGAAAGCAGTTAGAGAGAAAAATCAAGTTACCTACAAAAGCAAGCCCATCAGGATTACAGCAGATTATTCAACACAAACTTTTAAAGCCAGAAGGGCTTGGAGTGATATATTCCAAGTTCTGAAAGATAACAACTGTCAACCAAGGTTACTTTATCCTGCAAAGTTATCCATTCAAATAGATGGAGAAATAAAGACATTCCATGACAAAAGCAGGTTAAAGGAGTATTTGAAGACAAAACCAGCTCTACAGAAAATACTTGATAGAATCCTCCATGCTGAAGAAAAGGAAAAGCACACATATAAGGAACCTAGAAAAAACAAGCTATACTCAAATACCAGTTAACAGAAGAGAGCACAGGTAGAACCAGTAACACACACATACACAAAAATGGCAAACATAAATACACACCTTTCAATAATATCTCTTAATATCAACGGTCTCAATGCCCCAATGAAAAGACATAGGTTTGCAGACTGGGTTAAAAAGCAGGATCCTACAATTTGTTGTCTCCAAGAAACTCACCTTTCTACAAAGGATAGACATTATCTTAGGGTGAAAGGTTGGAAGACGGTGTTTCAAGCAAATGGGCCTAGAAAACAAGCAGGGGTTGCTATCCTAATATCAGACAGGGTAGACTTTAGTCCGACGTTAGTCAAGAAAGATAAGGAAGGTCACTTTATATTGATTAAGGGCACACTCCAACAGGAGGACATTACAATCCTAAACATATATGCACCTAACATGGGGGCTCCCAAATTCATCAAACAAACACTATTAGAACTAAGGTCACAGATAACACCAAACACAGTGGTGGTGGGTGACATTAACACCCCACTCTCATCAAATGACAGGTCATCCACGGAAAGAATAAACAGAGAGGCATCTGGACTAAATGAGGTCATAGAAGGAATGGGCCTAACAGATATATACAGGACATTTCATCCAAAGGCTGCAGAATATCCATTCTTTTTTTTTTTAAATTATTTATTTATTTGAGAGCGACAGACACAGAGAGAAAGACAGATAGAGGGAGAGAGAGAGAATGGGCGCGCCAGGGCTTCCAGCCTCTGCAAACGAACTCCAGACGCGTGCGCCCCCTTGTGCATCTGGCTAACGTGGGACCTGGGGAACCGAGCCTCGAACCGGGGTCCTTAGGATTCACAGGCAAGCGCTTAACTGCTAAGCCATCTCTCCAGCCCAGAATATCCATTCTTTTCAGCAGCACATGGAACATTCTCTAAGATAGACCATATATTAGGACACAAAGCAAATCTTAACAAATTCAGGAAAATTGAAATAATTCCTTGCATTCTATCTGACCACAATGGAATTCAACTACAAATCAGTAGCAAGAAAGGCTATAGAGCATACACAAAATCATGGAAACTAAACAATACACTACTAAATGATGAGTGGGTCAATGAAGAAATCAAAAAGAAATCAAAAAATTTATAGAGTCAAATGATAATGAGAACACAACATACCAAAATCTCTGGGACACAATGAAGTCAGTTCTAAGAGGTAAATTTATAGCCTTAAGTGCCTATATTAAGAAATTAGAAAGGTCGCAAGTAAACGACCTAATGCTTCGCCTTAAAGCCTTGGAAAAAGAAGAACAAGGCAAACCAAAAATCAGTAGACGGGAAGAAATAATAAAGATTAGGGCAGAAATTAATGAAATAGAAACAAAAAGAACAATCCAAAGAATTAATGAAACAAAGAGTTGGTTCTTTGAAAGGATAAACCCGATTGGTAAACCCTTAGCAAATCTGACCAACAGAAAGAGAGAAGAGACACAAGGTAATAAAATCAGAGATGAACAAGGTAACATCACAACAGATTCCAGAGAAATTCAAAAAATCATAGGGACATACTATAAAAGCATATACTCCACAAAGTATGAAAATCTGAAAGAAATGGATGATTTCCTTGATCTATATGACCTACATAAATTAAATCAAAATGAGATTATTCACTTAAATAGACCTATAACAAACATGGATATCCGAACAGTTATCAATAATCTCCCAACTAAAAAAAGCCCAGGCCCAGATGGATTCACTGCTGAATTTTACCAGACTTTTAAGGAAGAGCTAACACCATTGCTTCTTAAGCTTTTCCAGGAAATACAAAAAGAAGGAATTCTACCAAACTCCTTCTATGAGGCCAGCATCACCCTGATACCAAAACCAGGCAAAGATAGAACAAAAAAAGAAAATTACAGACCAATCTCCCTCATGAACATAGATGCAAAAATTCTCAACAAAATATTGGCAAACAGAATACAAGAGTATATCAAAAAGATCATTCACCCTGACCAAGTAGGCTTTATCCCAGAGATGCAGGGATGGTTCAACATACGCAAATCTATAAATGTAATACATTACATAAACGAGTTGAAGGACAAAAATCACATGATCATCTCATTAGATGCAGAGAAAGCATTTGACAAAATCCAACATCCCTTCATGATAAAAGACCTACAGAGACTGGGAATAGAAGGAACATATCTCAATATAATAAAGGCTATTTATGACAAGCCTACAGCCAACATATTACTAAATGGGGAAAATCTGGAAGCTTTTCCACTAAAATCAGGAACAAGACAAGGGTGTCCACTGTCCCCACTTTTATTTAATATAGTTTTGGAAGTCTTAGCCATAGCAATAAGGCAAGACACACACATAAAAGGGATACAAATTGGAAAGGAAGAAATGAAGTTATCATTATTTGCAGATGACATGATTCTATACATAAAGGACCCTAAAGACTCTACTAGCAAGCTGTTAGAGCTGATCAAAACCTACAGCCATGTAGCAGGATACAAAATAAATACACAGAAATCAGTAGCCTTCATATATGCTAACAACAAACACACAGAGGATGAAATCAGAGAATCACTCCCATTCACAATTGCATAAAAAAAAAAATACCTTGGAATAAACCTAACCAAGGAAGTAAAGAATCTATACAATGAGAACTTTAAAACACTCAAGCGAGAAATTGCAGAAGACACTAGAAAGTGGAGAAACATCCCTTGTTCCTGGATTGGAAGAATCAATATCGTGAAAATGGCAATCTTACCTAAAGCAATCTACACATTTAATGCAATCCCTATCAAAATTCCAAAGGCTTTCTTCATGGAAATAGAAAAAACAATCCAAAAATTCATTTGGAATCACAAAAAACCTCGAATATCTAAAATAATACTGAGCAACAAAAAAGAGGCTGGTGGTATCACCATACCTGATTTTAACCTATACTACAGAGCCATAGTAACAAAAACAGCCTGGTACTGGCACAAAAACAGACATGTAGATCAGTGGAACCGAATAGAGGACCCAGATGTAAGCCCAAGTAGCTATAGCCACCTGATATTCGATAAAAATGCCAAAAATACTCATTGGAGAAGAGACAGCCTCTTCAGCAAATGGTGTTTTGAAAACTGGATAAATATCTGCAGAAGGATGAAAATAGATTCTTCTCTCTCGCCATGCACACGAATTAAGTCCAAATGGATTAAAGACCTTAACATCAGACCGGAAACTTTGAAACTGCTAGAGGAAAAAGTAGGGGAAACCCTTCAACATATTGGTCTTGGCAAAGACTTTCTGAATACAACGCCAATTGCTCAGGCAATAAAACCACAGATTAACCACTGGGACCTAATGAAATTACAAAGATTTTGCACCGCAAAGGACACAGTGAAAAAAGCAAAGAGGCAACCTACAGAATGGGAAAAAATCTTCGCCAGCTATATATCTGATAGAGGATTAATATCTAGGATATACAAAGAACTCAAAAAGTTAAATAATAAGGAATCAAACAAGCCAATCAAAAAATGGGCTATGGAGCTAAATAGAGAGTTCTCAAAGGAAGAAATACGAATGGCATATAAGCATCTAAAAAAATGTTCTACGTCACTAGTCATCAGGGAAATGCAGATTAAAACTACATTGAGATTCCATCTCACTCCTGTCAGATTGGCCACCATCATGAAAACAAATGATCATAAATGTTGGCAGGGATGTGGAAAAAAAGGAACCCTTCTGCACTGCTGGTGGGAATGCAATCTGGTCCAGCCATTGTGGAAAACAGTGTGGAGGTTCCTAAAGCAGCTAGAGATTGATCTACCATATGACCCAGCTATAGCGCTCCTAGGCATATATCCAAAGGACTCATCTCATTTCCTTAGAAGTACATGCTCAACCATGTTTATTGCTGCTCAATTGATAATAGCTGGGAAATGGAACCAGCCTAGATGTCCCTCAACAGATGAGTGGATAATGAAGATGTGGTACATTTATACAATGAAGTTCTAGTCAGCGTTAAAGAAAAATGAAGTTATAAAATTTGCAGAAAAATGGATGGACCTGGAAAGTATTATAGTAAGTCAGGTAACCCAGGCCCAGAAGGCCAAGCGCCACATGTTCTCTCTCATATGTGGATCCTAGCTACAGATGACTGGGCTTCTGCGTGAGAATGAAAATACTTAGTAGCAGAGGCCAGTAAGTTGAAAAGGAGACATGAAGGGTGGAGAAAGGAAGGGAGGAGGATACTTAATAGGTTGATATTGTATATATATGTAATTACAATGATTGTAATGGGGAGGTAATATGATGGAGAATGGAATTTCAAACGGGAAAGTGTGGGGGTGGGGAGGTAGGGAATTACCATGGGATATATTTTATAATCATGGAAAATGTTAATAAAAATTTAAAAAAAAAGTTTTAACCATTTCCCATACAAGTATACAAATATTGTTATATTAAGCTGTGGGGAAGATTTCATATGCAAAGGGAATACTCACATCCATTTGTCACCTGCATCCATTCTGATTTTTTGTTTGTTTTTTTTGTGTTTTGCAGAGTAATTCATTCTACTCTCTCTATTCTGCCTCTCTCTCTCTACTGTTCTTTTAGGACTTTAAATGCAGCAAACTTTCTTGAAAAGGAAAGACTTCATTTATACATTTTATTATACACATTTTGGCTTGAATTTTTGTTTTCTAATTAGTAAAGGGTAAATCCTGATTAGAATCAATCATCAATCTCTGGAAGTGACAGATCTTACCAATGTTTTAGATAGTTTTACCTCTAAATGGCATCTCTTCTTTGAATATTAAATACCAGTTTAGTGTTCTCCTTTATTTCATGAAAACATGGCAGTTCTTGAACTCAAATAACCTTTTTTTTTTAACACTATGAATATATGAATGGAAATACTCTTGAAATTCACTAGAGAAAACAGAAAGACTAATTGAAAAATAATTTACTGTTTCTCCATAGAATCTTAGAACTAAAACTTTCAGAATGATATGTCATGACCTCCATAAGTTTTTATTTATTTGATTTGGTGACAAGATAGCAGAGAAAGTACACCCTAATGCTTGGTAAACTTTCATTCTGAATGCTTAGCTCAAGGGAGTTCAAAGGGTAGCATGTTTGAAGTGTTATCCTGGAATTCAGAATGCTTTTGTTGTCAATTATGTCCTTTGGGTCATGATGATATGACACTCTTAAGACAATTGCATAAGCCTAATAGGACGTAAATTTGAAAGACTTTTCCATTTTTAAGTACTGAGAGGTGAGGTTTTATTTTTTTAATATTTATTTTTATTTATTATTATTTATTTATTTACTTGAGAATGAGAGATAAAAAAGAGATAGAGAGATGAGAGGGAGAGAGACAGACAGACAGACAGACAGTGGAAGCATTATGGCTGCAAACAAACTCCAAATGAATGTACCACTTTGTGCATGTGGCTTTGCATGAGTACTGGGAAATTGAATCTGGCCCAATGGGCTTTATAATCAAGTTTCTTTAACTACTAAGCCATCTACCCAGCCCTTTAAGGAAAAAATGTAAAAGACATTAATTACAACTCTTCCTAGTTAGAGATGAAAAGCCAAAAAAACAGTTCATTGTTCTCATTTTTTCTGTAATAATTAACATGTAAACAATCACCAAGAATACTTTATTGTCACCATGGCCTATGCACATTATTAATATTGTTTTATATTTTCAGATATTATTTCTTTAGAGTACTGAAATATGCTGCCCAACATCTTCTTGCTAATCATAATAACAAGTGCTAGAGTGCTAGGTAGGCCGAATTCCACAGTGTACACATATAATAGACTCTTTTTGAAGTGGAGCAATGAAATTAAAGCCTAGTAACTTGCTAAACCAACAGTGAAAATTTAGTACTGGAAATCAGCTTATATTATTATGACTTGTTACTTTGTATTGCTTCTTTACAATTAGCTAGAACATTTTTTTTTCATGAATGAAAAGATCACTTTTATTGTCTTGTCTCAGGGTTTTCCAATTTACAGTAGGCTGTGTGTGTGTGAATTCTGTATGTGCTAAATAAAATGCTTAGATTTTTTTGATATACCATGATATTCCATGACTGCTTTGCCCTCTAGAGACTGTGAAGAAGAAGCAGGATTCAATATGAAAGATTAACGATGGCATATGAACTTTCAGCCGGAAAACTTAAATGGTCCAAGGCATCTCATTTCTTTCAAATGCTATAGGGGATGTTCAGAACATTTGCCATAATAATGCACCATAGATATTTATATCAAATAAAGGCTTCACCCTTGTTTGAACTTGGAATCTTCAACTGCTTAGAGCAGTTGGGCCTGCTAACCAGTTCAAATTCACTAGAATTTTAATTTTATTTAGACTTTCATAATATTGCATCTGGTTGATTAAACCAGTGCAATCTAATACAAGGTCTTTTTTATCTGGCAAGTTGTTTAATTTCTAGTTTAAAATATTGGGTTCTATCTGTTCCCTTTCCTTTTCCATGCATAGATCTATTTGTATGCATGCTTTTTCATTTAGAAACAAATGTGCTACATTGCTAAACTTCAAATGTTCCTCTAGTCATTTAACAAAAAAAAAGCAATGTTATCATGTGCTATATTGTTTTATTTGTCATTTGTCCTTACCATGTTGTATTTATGGAAGGTGAAGAAAGGAGCATGTGAAGAACGGAGCACTGCAGATTATCCAGCTAGAGGACACTTTTTTCATAGGCAGCCAGTTCAGAAAGAATAATTCAGTTTATAAGCCCTCATTGTAGATAGAAAAATCAGACATTAAAGAAGCCAATACCATGTGTAGAACCATGTAACTCAGATTTGCAATCATGAATTATGTCACTTGAACCAAATACACTAGTAAGCTGTCAGTCCATTTACAGTTTCAGAATCAATTATTGGCCTCAAATTTGTGGAATACTATCAGTTATAAAATTCATATCATTAGATTTCTTTCTTTTATGAAAAGCTTTGTGGCACGGCAATTACAGCACTGATTTTGATTATCCTAATATAGAGGAAGGCTTGCTCTCAACAAACTGAAGCTGTATATTCACCTATAGGCTACACAGGGTTGGATGCATCAAATAGGTACTGTATTATTTATGCCTCACTGATTGCTTATATTTAAATATAAAACTGTGATAAAACTACCTTAGACATTACAGTTTTTGAATCCTATTAAAGTTAAGTTGTTAAGTTGTAACTACTTTCCAAATACCAATACCATTGAATAGAAAACAACGAAAAAGGTTGCTTATTTTTTGGAACATATTCATTTCAGACAGGTTTCCATTCCATCAAAAATAATGTTGTATGTAAATGCTTATTTGTAACTAATGTATTAATGAAAAATGTTGGAAGAATAACAAGAGAACTGCGCATTGTATATCTTTCAAATATACACAACTGTTTGAAAAAGAAAATGACATTATGATACCACAAAACTTCCAATACTCTGACTTTATAAGTTTTTAAATGTGGCAGGTCCTATACTTATTATAAAAATGTACACCACAAGTCTGTAGCAGTAAATATACCACATTGTCAAATGCTACTATGGATGAAGTCTTCTCATGTGTTCTGGATCTATTAAGATGAATTGCTTGAGATTTACAGATGCATTTATTATTGGCATTTTCAAATGGCAAGGACATTTTTTACTAAATGTCTCTGCTAGGAAGGAATGATTCAATACTAAGTCTAAGGACAGTTAAACACTTCTTAAACTGGATATGACATGAACACTGAAACAAGAACACTTAATGCTACCGGTGACTGTAAACCCTGAGGAATATTTAATACACACAGTGACCTTAACCTTTTCAATAGCAATTCAATTTGTTCTTAAGTTTTCTCCATCTAATCAAACATCTTACATAATTGATGCTTATTTTCTACAGATTTATTATATTTTATTTGTATATGCCACTTCCTCATTGCTTTTATGAAGCTCAGAACAAGAAGCAACTTATGGAAGGAAAAAGGGTTTAATTCAGCTTACAGTTTCAAAAGGTGTAGAACGTCTGGCAGGGAAAGCATGGTAGGAGTAGGAGACCAGCATCACATTGTCAAGTCAGCAGGAAAGAGGTAGATTAAAAGACAATAGCAGGTGGGCAGGTTTATAGTCCCTCAAAGCCAAATGCAGTAACAGACATCATCTAGAAAGACTCTACCTCCTAGAGATCCCACAACTTTCCCAACAGTGCCATCACCTGGGAAAGAAGAACTCAAAAACATGAATCTATCGGAAATATTTTCATTTAAAGCACCACTTAATACTTTTTTTTTATTTATGAACATACTCAGTATGTAAACAACTCTTGTTAGTATCACCCTTGCCATCATTGCCTGTCCTCCATCCAAAGGAACTCTCCTCATTGGAGATACCAGTTATCTCCATGGGGATTGTGAGTTGTGCATTGGGGGGTAGCCATCAGTTATGGGAAAGAGGCAATGTCTCTGTGCATAATGTTCCAACCTGTGGCTCTAACAATATTTCTGCCCCCTCTTCCCCCAAATTCCCCAAGCCATGTTGGGTTTGCTTTAGGTCTACTTCAGTGATGGGATTTTAGGAGCCTCTGGATCTCTGGTTTGGTAGGTGTTGTGTGGTCTCAGTGTCTTTCTCCTTCACCCTTGTGCTGCTATCCTTTACCCAATTCCTCTGTAGTTTCAGCTGGGGCCCTGGTGAAGTGAGATGGGTTGTTTCTCTCCTAAGGTCTTGCTTCCATATGAAAAAGAGAAGCAGATTCTCCAACAGAGAGTGCAGTCAGCACAGGTTGAATGGGACAATCATTGTTAGTTTAGAGATAATTTAATGGATGTATGCCCTCCTGTAGCCCAAGATTGGTGGGAGCTTGATATTGGAGAGCAAACTCATTATCTGAAAATGGTTATGACTTGTTTCCCAGTTCCAAGTATGGGTTACTTTCCACTGAGAGGATCTGGTAGCCAATTCAAGAGCAGTTGGTTACCCACTATGGCGATGTGTCACTATTGCTCTTATGTGAGCATCATGTCATGTTGTTTGCTCCTGAGCAGCCTAGACCTCAAATTTCTTAGACAAATGTTGGCCACTTTCTCCCATTAGCTCATATAGCACCTTCTAGCACTAGACAGACTAACTGTCTGGGGACAGGCTCTCCTCTGGATTCCAGCCAGATCTCTCCATGTTCTATACTGACATCATATGGTGTCTTTGGCTGTAGGATCTTACCATTGACCTCTGGTGGGTAATCAAGTGCTCTGACAGACATCTGTCTTCTTTTGGGAAACCTTGTAGGTCTCTATCTCTGATCAACTCCTTATTGTGGGTGCTAACTGCTTCTTGGTAATTGGAGTTACAGGCCAGTGCCAAGGAAAAAGAAAGAAAATATAAAACTGAAAGAAAGAAAAAAAAAAAAAAACAAGAGAAAATTAAGGTTAGGCTTAATCTCATCCTCTCCAGGGCTCTTCAACTCAGGTGTTTCCTCTAAGGTCCTGATGAGTGTTCAAACCATTTAGTCTGTCTTACAGGATATAGAATTTTATGGTACCAGATCCATTTGCATTCACTTTTTGTCCCCCAAACTCAGCCTTCTTTTAAGCCATACCCTCTCTGTTATCTGGTCCTCAAGATACTTATAAGGTATGTCAGCATCTTAGGCAGATTCAGTGTGTGAGCAACAGAAGAGTGAGACCATGTGATGATTGCTTTTCTGTGACTGAGTGAGTTTGCTGAGTATAATCTGTTCCAAGCTCAACCATTTTTCTACAAATTTCACTGTGTCATTTTTTACTAACTACCAAGTAGAATTCCATACCACATCTTCATGATCCATTCATCCAAGGTGGCCATCTGGGTTCTTATATTGGACCTACTCATTGTTGAATTTTTCCCATTATATGAATGGACTGAAGGACAAAAATCACATGATCATATAATTAGATGAAGAAAAAGAATTTAACAAAATTCAACATCCCTTCATGATAAAAGTACTACAGAAATTTTGAATATAAGTAACATATCTCAACATAAAAAGGCTGTTTATGACAAACTTACAGCTAGCATAATACTAAATGGGGCAAAAAAACGAGGCTTTTCCACTAAAATCAGAAACAAGTAAAGGTGTCCACTGTCCCCTCTTTTATTTACTATAGTACCAGTAGTCTTAGCCATAGCAATAAGTCAAGAGACACAGACAAACGGGATACAAATTGGAAAGGAAGATCTCAAGTTATCATTATTTGCAGATGATATGATTCTGTACATTATGGACCCTAAAGACTCTACCAGCAAACTGTTAGAGCAGATAAGCACTTTTATCAATGTAGCAGGACACAAAATAAATACATAGAAACCAGTAGTTTTCCTATATAATAATAACAAACATGCAAAGGATGAAATCATAGAATCAATCCCATTCACAATTGCATCAAATAATGTGCCTTACAATAAACCTAACCAAGAAAGTGAAGGATCTCTAAAATGAAAACTTTAACACACTGAAGCAAGAACTTGCAGAAGACAGTAAAAAAAATGGAAAGACATATTTGTTCTTAGATTGGAAGAATCAATAATGAGAAAATGGCAATCTTACCAAAAGTAATCTACGCATTAAATCCAATCTCAATCAAATATCCCAATGACATTCTTCACATACATAGAAAAAAAAATCCAAAAATTCATCTGGAAGCACAAAATCCTCGATTATCTAAAACAATTTTGAATAACAAAAATTAGGCTGGTGGTATCACCATATCTGATTTTAACCTATATTACAGAGCTATAATAACAAAAACAGCATGCTACTGGCACAAAACACATATATAGATCAATGGAATAAAATATAGAACCCAAAATGTAAGTCCAGGTATCTACATCCAACCTGATCTTTGACAACAATGCCAAAAATACTCATTGGACAAAAGACAGCATATTCATCTAATGGTGCTGGGAAAACTGGATATGTGTCTGTAGAAGGATGATAATAGATCCTTTCCTTTTCTCTCTCCATGAACAAGAATTAAGCCCAAATGGATGAAAGACTTTAGTATGAGGCCCCGAAATCTGGAACTGCTAGAGAAAAGAAGTAGGAGAAATCATTCAACCTATTGGTCTTGGCAAAGATTTTCTAAATATAACCCCAATTGTTCAGGAAATAAAAGCATGGATCAACAACTGAGACCTCATGAAATTACAAACCTTTTGTACAGTGAAGGACACTGGTGAATAGAGCAAAGAGGCAACCTACATAATGGGAGAAAGTATTTGTGAACTATGCATCTGACAGAGGATTAATATCCAAAATATACAAAGAATTCAAAAAACTAAATAATAAGAAATCAAGTAGCCCAATTAAAAATGTGCTATGGATCTAAATAGGGAGTTCTCAGAAGAAGAGATACAAATGACATATAAACATCTAAAAATTGTTCTATACCCTTAGCCATCAGGAAAATTCAAATTAAAACTCTGTTGAGATTCAATCTCCCTCCCATCAGAATGGCTACCTTCATGAAAACAAATGACCATATATGCTGGTAAGGATGTACAAAAAGAAGAACCCTTCTACACTGTTGGCAAGAATTCAATCTGGTGCAGCCATTGTGGAAATCCGTCTGAAGGTTGCTGAGACAGCTAAAAATATATTTGCCATATGACCAAGCTATATCACTCCTAGGCATATATCCTAAGGACTCATTTCACTACCTTAGAGATACTTGTTCAATCATGTTTAGTGCCACTCTATTCACAACAGCTAGGAAATGGAGCCAGCATAAATGTCCCTCAACTGAGGAGTAGATAATGAAGATGTGGCCCTTTTATACAATGGAGTTCTACTCAGTAGTAAAGAAAATTAAAATTATGAAATTTGCAGGAAAATGCATGGATTTGGAAAGGATTTTACTAAGTGAGGTAACCCAGGCCCATAAAGCCAAACATCACATGTTCTCTCTCATATGTGTATCCTAGCTACAAATAATTGGACTGCTATGTGAATTAGAATAAAATTCAGTAGCAGAGGCCAGTATGCTAGAAAGGGGATATAAAGGGAATAGAAAAAGGATGAAGGGAGGGGTACTTAATAGTATGGTATTGTATACACATAAGTAGAAGAACTGATTAATGGGGGTAAAAAGACCTAAGTGAGATCAGGGGAAGAGATTGTATAAAGGAAAGGTGAAGCGAATCAAAATCTAAATGGATATAAATACATCATATGGAAAACTACCTTTTTGGACAATGGAATACTCAGAAACTATCATAGATTGCTACTAGAAAATTTTCATTGCCAAGGATGGGATATCTTCCAGTTAGTTGTTGGCCAGGGAGGTCACAGATACCCCCAAAACATTATAGGACATTGCAGTGTCTCTTGGTTTACCATGAGGAATGGATGGTAACACCCTATTGCTGTAGATTCCACATACATGGGCTGCAAGGCCACTTAGAAACCCTGTGGGAGCTGAGCTGAAAACCTCCTCCATGTAGACCAACTGATAGAAAGCTTAAAAGGTTATGCTGCATGCAGTTCAATGGGAGAGAGAGAGAAATCACCAGTAGAGATACTCCCCAGTGGACACTGCAATCCTTATATTTGGCTATCCAGGCCAAATGAGCCAATGGGTGCAATAGTGGCATATCTGTTTGGGGGGAACCAACCACTCTCTAATTGTACTGGGGGCCTATTCCATGGGAGGGGATACTGAAAATCTACAACAGGGGTAGTCATGAGCTGTAGGGGTGTAACACCTGCTAATGTCTAGCTAAGTGTATATACTATGCTCACCAAACTGTGCAGTAAGCACTTCTCTTAATGTCCATACACATATATTAATGCTACTTTCACATTTTGTTAGAGAAGCTTCTGTTTTCAGATGGCAGAGTCCTTGGGATGACTCAGAAGGCATTGTGGTGCTGAAAATAAATGATAGGCATGCTCCATACCGCAATATCTCTATCACACCTTCCAAGGCTCAGGGTGTATTGCAGAAGAGGTGGCAGAAAGAATGTAAGAGCCAAAGGCAGGGTAGGACTCCTTACAACATGCTCCCTCCGGTCATAAAATGGCCTGGATATCCATGACCTCATAGTGCCTGACACTACCTACACAAGACCATCGTAAGAGGAGGAAATGATGAGGACCTCAAAATAAAAGAGAGACTGATTGAGAAGGGGAAGGATTTTCAAAAGGAATGTGGGGGTAGGGAGGGCATTACCATGGGATATTGTCAACAGTTTTGAAAGTTATCAATATTTTTTTAAATATTAGGTCTACACAATAGGAAGGTAAAAGGTATGAGGTAGAGAGAACCTGAGTTCTGATGACACTGTTCTATTAACAGTTAACTACTTATCTCTAGACATTAATTTGAATAAGTGTATCTCTTATTTAAAAAAAGAAAAACTCTATTTCCCTCTAGGGAAGTCTCCTGTAAAGTTAGGTTCATGTTTCTACAATCTGTCACATGTTCATTTTAAAATATTAATGCCCTTCACTCTGTGTCTCATACTATGAATGAACAGATTAATGAGGGATGACTTAAATGGATAATGTTATTTAAACTTAATATTATTATAAAGTAAAATATACAAGCCAGGTTGTTTTATAGTCAGGATCAGAATTACCATCCTACAATTAAATATGGATTCTTTTTGCCTAAATGTGCTAGAATTCATAGCCAAACATTTTGTAAGCATATTTTGCCAAAACTTCCTCCAGTCAATGATTTATTTCAATAATAATTACCTAAAATCTCTGAGTATAGGTATCAGATGTTGAATATTAGTGTCCTGGTGCTCAGAGAGTCTTTTCCAGGCTTTTACATATGCTTCTCAATGTGACTGCAATTTTAGCATATGCATCATTTATTTACTACCAACATACTTAGTCTATTTACTGACAAAATGGAGATCTCATCATATGTGTTGAATATTCTTCATAATATCTTTTTTTTAAAATTTTTATTAACATTTTCCATGATTATAAAATATATCCCATGGTAATTCCCTCCCTCCCCACCCCCGCACTTTCCCATTTGAAATTTCATTCTCCATCATATTACCTCCCCATTACAATCATTGTAATTACATATATATACAATATCAACCTATTAAGTATCCTCCTCCCTTCCTTTCTCCACCCTTTATGTCTCCTTTTCAACTTACTGGCCTCTGCTACTAAGTATTTTCATTCTCACACAGAAGCCCAGTCATCTGTAGCTAGGATCCACATATGAGAGAGAACATGTGGCGCTTGGCTTTCTGGGCCTGGGTTACCTGACATAGTATAATACTTTCCAGGTCCATCCATTTTTCTGCAAATTTCATAACTTCATTTTTCTTTACCGCTGAGTAGAACTCCATTGTATAAATGTACCACATCTTCATTATCCACTCATCTGTTGAGGGACATCTAGGCTGGTTCCATTTCCCAGCTATTATCAATTGAGCAGCAATAAACATGGTTGAGCATGTACTTCTAAGGAAATGAGATGAGTCCTTTGGCTATATGCCTAGGAGTGCTATAGCTGGGGCATATGGTAGATCAATCTCTAGCTGTTTTAGGAACCTCCACACTGTTTTCCACAATGGCTGGACCAGATTACATTCCCACCAGCAGTGCAGAAGGGTTCCTTTTTTTCCACATCCCCGCCAACATTTATGATCATTTGTTTTCATGATGGTGGCCAATCTGACAGGAGTGAGATGGAATCTCAATGTAGTTTTAATCTGCATTTCCCTGATGACTAGTGACGTAGAACATTTTTTTAGATGCTTATATGCATAATATCTTACCAATTGGAACTTTGGCACTTTGTAGACATTCAAGATGATAGGAAAATTAGGAAAGGATGCTAATCCTGTGTGGTAGAGAAAAGTGAAGATCATTCACAAGTATCACATACATTAATCACTTTCTCTTCAGTGATTTACTGGTAGTTGTAAATATAATATTATGAAAAATATGAAAGGCATAAATAATTGGTCATCTGTTTTTATCAAAACTAGGGTGATGGCTAGAGAGATGGCTTAGTGGTTAATGGCTTATCTGTGATGCCTAAGGACCCATGTTTGAATCTCCAGATCTCATGTCAGGAAGACACACAAAATGGTGTAAGCATGCAAGGGCACACAATGTGCAGAAGGAGAGACATTCCTCTGGAGTTTGACTGCAGTAGCTGGAAACCCTGACATGCCAATATTCTTTCTCCCCGTCTCTCTTTCTCTTTCTCATGAAAAAAATACAAAAAAAAACCTAGAATGTCATCAATTTCTAATGCATAATGTTTTTTTATGTACTACAGCTGAAGAATAATCTGCTGAGGAATTAATAATATTGTTGATTCTATGTTATATCTTGATTTCAGAAGTACTGAAATGAATAAATCTATGTATTATACTATTTAAAATACAAAATTTTTATGAATGTACTTACAGAGTACTTTCTCAGTTCTCTATGTTTTCAACGTCCATGAACATCTTTTACTGAAGGTAATAAACGAGGCTATTCATAATAAATTCTTTTGAAGAAATATTTCTAAAGTCTGCCTGTTTGGGCTGATGTGTCACTTTGTAAAGTACTTGCTATGAAACTATGAAGACCTGAATCCACATCATTAACAGTCACATAAATGCCTATAATGAAAAATTTGGAGAAATATAAAAACTGGTCATCCCTATGGCCTACTTGCTACCTAATTTAATCAAATCTGTGAACACTGGGTTCAATGAGAGTCCCTCACTCAAAACCTTAAGGTAGAGAGAGAATGACTTAGAAAGACAACTGATGTCAAGTTCTGGCTTCCATATGCACACATCATCCCACAAATATTTCAAATTATTTTTTCAGGAACTCTCAAGCATATGGTTGGTCTGACCTATGGTAAACTAATTCTAAGTAGTTTTCTGGGCACATTAAGCCAAATATTAAACACCAAAAGACAATATAGGGTATGTTCTCTTAAAACCATAAGCCTCTGACTTCTAATTATCTAGCAAAAAAGATACTTATTTTCTTCTTTTGGAGTGGCTTGAAGTTTCAATGGCAGACAAAGAGAATATTACTACACATCTCAGAAGATGGTTAGGGAGAGTAGATTGAGATACCATGTTTGCTGTAGTGAGACAGTGTGGATAGGGACAACTAGACCTTATATTGATATGACCTTTAATCATTTAGCTTCAAGAGCAAAAGTAAAAGAGTAAAAGTTTACATATTACATTTTCTCTCCTTTCCCCCTTTTATACTTTCATCTTAATAATGATGAGCATAGTGTCCAACACAACACTTCTATTGCTACTAGGTAATGTTTATCTTCAATTCATTATACATCTGACAATATTTTGTCTGACATATGCTGACCAAATTAAGTGGTTAACTTTTCAAAATGATCCTTTTATTTTGTCACTTTTGCATTTAGATAAAAGTTCCAAAGAGTATACACAGTGTTTTCATCTGTACAGCTCATCTATACTCCTTAATGAAATGATAAACTTTTATGAAAATGCAAAGTATTTTTTAAAATAAATAACTTGGGCTAAAAAGATTGCTTAGTGGTTAAGGTACTTGCCTGCAAAGTCAAAGGATGCAGGTTCAGTTCCCCAGAACCCACGTAAGCCAGATGCACAAGGTGGAACATGTGTCTGGAGTTTCTTTGCAATGGTTGGAGGCCCTGAAATGCTCATTCTTTCTCTCTCACTTTTTCTCTTCCCCTCTCATAAATAAATAAATAGATAAATAAAATATTTTTAAAATAAATAACTTAATATAAATATACTACTGTTAACTAAACTTTAGGCATATTAATTTTCACAAGTTCTCACATTAATTTCATTTTTTTTGTTCCAAGATCCAATCCAGATTGAGGCAATTTTAGAATTAGTTGTCCTATCTAATTAATTGTTTGTGATCTGTGTATTTTTCAATATTTTATTGCTCTGTATGACTATGCAATCTTGGGTTGTGTTACCAGATTTTTTTTAATTTCCATCTCTCTCTTTGCTTCATGTATATATATATATATGTCTATTTATATACCTTAGGGTCATGCCAGCTGTTAAACTGAGTCAAAGTTGCTAGGTTTGAATATTGGTATACTACTTTCTGGATCCATCATATTTATCAGCTGTAAGACACTTATTTGTAAAGGACTCCCAATCATTTTAATATGGCCTTAGTGACATTAACTGTTTTAGATGAATAACCATATTTTGTTGAACATTAAGAAATTATGAACTTTCAGGTTTTGTTGATTCTACCTTTACCTACTTTTCAGAGAGGGTTTGAGTACCTTGGTTGCCTGGAGATGGTACCCCATGAATACTGCAAATGCAATCCATATGCAGAGAAAGAAAACACAGACACTTCGTTAATCTCTCCATTTTCAGTAATCAAGGGAATAAAAGTAATGCCATTTTGCATAAATTTAGAATTTCTGGCAAAATGACTTTCAGGATTCATAGTATGAAAATAAAGAAATAACAATGTGTATGGTATGGGGCTTTAATTTATATTGATACAAGCATTGATATGTGTTCTGTTCATTTAAACAATAAAAGTTAACTTCAAAGGGGTGTTATCAAGTCAATATTGGCTCCCCTTGATTCTAGTACCACACAGGTTGAGATTTTTTATTTTTTTTATTTTTTATTTTTTTTTGTAGGCAAGGTACTTAATTTGCTGCCATGTATTCACTTAGTTATGCTTTCTGGTTAAATGCAGATTTGATTCCATGAGGTTACAACACTTAGAAATGACTTTTACAGATCTACCAAACTGAACTTTTTTTTTTCTCTTGTGAAATTTGTTGGCGTATTTTCTTTTTAAAATTACTGATGAATAAACTCAATATGCAATAAAAATACCCTAAAAGGAGAGAGAAATCATACTGGCTAGTTCTCCCACAATAAGAATTACCATTGTGTAGGATATTGATTTATTTGCTTGTAGGTGTTTTCTAAATAATAAAAAAAAAAATTTCTTTGAAGCTAAAATATCTGACTATAATCCCAAATCTCTTTATATATGTATCTAAAAACCCTTGCTAGTGTTTTGCAACACTTTGGGAAGGTTATAAGGTGGTTTATAGAAGCTTTTCAAAAGCACCATTTATTTGTATTATGTAATGTTATGTCATCAGTTTTTTATAAGGCAAACAATTATGACTGATATATCCATGGTTTTGTCATAACATGCTTATAAATTAATGACTGCTCACTAAGTGTGTTCGAATTTAAGCTGTATTACAGCTAATATTGCACATATTTTATCTGTGCTTTATGTAAACTATACTAAATAAACTATATGAATCATTTCCCCCTACAAAAATGAACTTTGGCTCCATATTTTTACTGATACATCTGCTTTTCTACAGTATGCATAGGTCAACAATGACTATCTCATTCCTTTGAATGCTGACAGAAAAACATTGGGGTTATCCTTGATTCTTACCTTCTTTTCCTAACGCCCATTGAAAACATTAACAAATCCCATTTGCTTTAACTCCAAATTATGTCCATAATCTAATCATTTTCACACTCCTCTCACTAGAACATGATTCAAGCCTATTATTCTCAGTCCTTGATAAAAACATTTTCAATTATATTACCTGTAATTTTCATGTATTGTTTTGTTCTACCCTTAAAGTTTGACTGCATCCCACATCAATGCCTGTTTTAACATTTTGGTGCTTTAATCATGCCTTAAACAATCTTTCATTATCAAATATTGGGATTTATATCACCATACATTGTATATAAAGCTCAGAACTGAGAATATAGTGGTATTTTATTTATTTATTTATTTGTTTATTTATTTATTCATTCATTCATTCATTCATTCATTCATTCATTTATTTGAGAGTAAGAGAGAAAAAGATGCAGACAGAGAAAGCAAATTGGTGTCCCAGGGCCTCTAGGTACTGCAATCAAACACTGCAGACATATGTGCCACCTTTTGCATCTGGATTTACATTGGTACTTTGAAATTGAACTCAGGTCCTTAGGCTTTGCAGCAAGCACCTTAACCACAGAGGCATCTGTCCAACCCCATAATGGTTTTACTGGTTTGTTTTTTTGAGGTAGGGTGTTACACAAGACCAGGCTTACCTGGTATTCACTATGTAGTGTCAGGCTGGCCTTGAACTCAAGGCAATCCTCCTACCTTTGCAATGATATTTCTGATCCTTGCTCTAATTGTTTTCAATATAACCATGTACTATCAATATAGTTTAGAAAATATTTCAGTGTGGTAGAGGTGATAATGACATTCTTTTCTAAAATAATACTTAAGTTTTATTTATTTATTTGAAAGAGAATGAAAGGGAGAGAGAGAATGGGCACTCCAGGGCCTACAGCTACAGCAAATGAACTCATGATTCATGAGCCACCTTATGCATCTGGATTACATGGGTACTGTGGAATCAAACCGAGGTCCTTTAGCTTTTCAGTCAAGTGCCTTAACTGCTAAACCATCTCTCTAGCCTGTAAACTAATAGTGATTATGGTAAATTAGTAAAATTCACTATGTTCAATTGTTGAAATATATATAGCCTAGTAAGTAAGAAAACACAAAGACATACTGCTCTATTTTTACGCAGTAAAATCATTTTCTTAATTATCTCTTTTCCATTTATCAATGAGACTAAAATTTGTAGGAGGAAAATTATTAAAAGTTATCTGCATGATTTATATCAGAAAAGTAACAAAACTAACATGATACATACTTTAAGTTTAAAAATTCATTGTTTTGTATAAACATAGTACATGGTTTATGAATCATTATGCTCTTAGGTAGGCTTTTAAACTTAAGGAAAATTTGTGTTCTAATTTAGATGCATGCATGTGACTCTACATGTCTATTTCAGGATAGATTTAATCATAAAATGATTTACCTTGGGCAAATTAAAATAAACATACTTGAGTAAATAATTGAGGTGTTTAAGGAGTTAATTAGTTCACAGAAATTAGTTTGTTTCAGAGAATCATTTCATGTGCTCTGTTGCTATTTGGTCTAGACCTTAGATCTTCTTATTCTAACATCCAGAACACAAGTTACTGATAAATTACTTCCCTTTCTTTTCTATAAATTGATGCCTTTAGAATATTTGATATTATATTACCTTCTGTTGATACTGAATACTTGAATATGTTCCTAACCTCATTACAAGTAAAATTTTCATCAGTCATTAATTACAGTCATCTCATTTATATATTCTCAAGCTCCTAGTTGATTATAATTAATTTTATTGAAAATGTGGGTATTTTACAATTGATCCTAAAACCAGAATGGTGAAAAGAGACTTCTTGGTTTGTGTTTCTATTTGTGTGAGTATGTGTGTGTGCGCACACATGTGCGTGTGCATGCATGTGTATGTTAATAATAAAAAGCATGTGCAATATTAACATGAACATATATTAATAGTAGATATTTACACACTTTCATGTGCATTTTGACCCAGTTTCAGTTACCAAAGCACTTCACATCAATAGGTTACATGTGTGTGATTTCATTAAATTTCTAATTTAACACTTTACTATAAAATTCTTAGAGCAGTGCTGGGTACTGAAATTAACTGAGGAAGAACTATGTGTAGTAACCATTAGTACAATGCACTGCATTACTCCTACTAAAGTATTTGCCTTCTATCCATTTGTGAGTCTATTCTATTTATTTTTAGACACAGCATGCTAATTTTTGTAGTCGTCACAGTTTACTAATTATTGAGCTTAAAAATAATCCATCAATTCTGAAGCTATGAGAAAATCTAATCCTTTTGGCAAAACCATTTGTTTCATTAGATAAATAAAATGGTAATATTAAATTAACTTTTTAATGCAAGTAGGATACATTTACATATATTATCATGTGAATGTAGGAAGTTATACTATAATGATGTAAAAATGTCAACCGTTTATTAAAAATTATACACAGGCTGGAGGGATGGCTTAGCGGTTAAAGGCGCCTGACTGCAAAGTCAAGGGAGCAAGGTTCGGTTCCCAAGGACTCATGTTAGCCAGATGCACAAGGGGGCACACACGTCTGGAGTTCATTTACAGTGACTAGAGGCCCTGGAGTATCTATTCTCTCTCTCCCTCTTTCTCTGTTAAATAAATAAATAAATAAAATACTTTATATAAAAATATATCCAGGTTGTAATATCTGTCCTCAAAGCAGTATGTACATTAGTACAATTAAAGTGCCAAAGAAATCTGATTTTATTTCATGGTCATTATGTCTATGTAAATTGATGAGTCACTACTAAGATCTGTTCAGATTCCAATGATTAAAATAAAAATGACCATCTCATCATGATATTCATGTAGAATGTTTCTTGAATTCACTTTTGATTTACAGTTTATTTTTACCTAATGTCATGTTCTCAAGTATCCTAGGCTTATATATTTTTGGGTCTTTGATAATTTATCTCATGGATTGCAAAGGTAGCAATATAATCTAATGAAGTTGCTAGATCAGAACCTTGGCAGTGAACTTTTATAGTGAAGCAGATCATGTTTGATTAGATTACTTTTACAATTGATTCATATTTATCAAGCAGGCCTTCTTTTGATTGGTTATTCTGAATGATTCAGGTTTTTTGTTGTTGTTTTGTTTTGTTTTGGTTTGGTTTGGTTTTTCGAGGTAGGGTCTCACTGTACCTCAAGCTGACTTAGAATTCACTATTCTTAGGGTAGCCTTGAACTCATAGCAATCCTTGCACCTCTTCCTCCCGAGTGCTGGGATTAAAGGTATGCACCACCACACCAGGCTGAATGATTCAGTTTTGAGTTGAGTGTGAGAATATCAGTATAGCCAACTTCTGTGAGTCATAGGAAAGCTCATATAATCACTTAATATAAAAACTGTGGTGTTAGAGATATGGCTTAGCAGTTGAGACACTTGCCTGCAAAGCCAAAGGATCCAGGTTCAATTCTCCATGACTCACTTAAGCCAGATGCACAAGGTGGCACATGCATCTGAAGTTTGTTTGCAGTGTCTGGAGCCCCTCAAATAAATAAATAAATAGAAATAAATTTTTTAAAAAAGAAACTGTTACTGGGTAGTTATCAAACTATTCTCAAAACTTTATTCTCTCTTTCCTTTTATACAATTATTAGATAGCAATCATACATATATATCCTCAGTATACAAATTATATTTGTTTTCTTTTATTTATGTAAAATATTATTTTGTACTTAAATAGTTAATACAGTAATGTTAAACTATGAAAAACTGCATTCGCAATTTATGAGTAAAATTTCACATTTTTAATTGAAATGCTGATTTCCATGAAAGTATTATGAATTGGAGCTCTGCACATACATGCATAATTTTGACAAACTTAGAACAGCATCTGTTCTTGAATTTTACATTTAATATTAGAAAAAAGATCCATAGCTAATATAATATGCTAATAAAATTATTATTTACCCGGGGTTATCTTCCGTGATATAGCGTATCCCAGTCATTAAAGCATTTTATATTTATCTGTAGAGAAATTCTCCTCAGAAGAGAAACTGCTGAATTTCTGCATTTTACCCAGCATCAATCACTTTGATTAGGGTCTCACTTCATGAACCAGCAGCTTCTCTTCCACAGCAGCTCCATATGTCTCCTACAGATGTTGTACTTCCTAGGAGGAACCTGACAATTCACCTTATAGTTTGTGTCTATGTCAAAAATACAGTTGACAGTTCCTTTGTTCTTTTGATTTATCCTTCTCTCTCCTAACTTGCAATGTGACTTGTAGCCCGTCCTGAATAAGAGTAGTATAAAGTAAGAAAAATGATGTCTAAGATTATTTTGATCAGTGAAATATTTGTATCAACTCTCATATTAAGAAATTTTGTGGAGATTATGTGTACAGCAGAAATATTACTTATAAAATTCTTTAGATTTTGTATGTAAAATTAAAAGTTGGAAACCTACCATCACCTTATTTTGTTCATGGAGATTAAATTGACTTTACCTTTCTCATGGTTATTATATAATCTACAGATGTTACCTTAGAAAATAGATTTTCCCCAAATTAGTACCACTTTATGTTATGATAAAGAAGTCCAAAGCAGCTAGTATACCCTGACTACAGAGTCAAGAGACTTTTCAGTGTGTATTTAATATATTAAAAAAAATACTGAAACTGTTTTTCTATAATAGCATTTGTATATATACAAATAAAGTTTGAATAAAATAGGAGAAAAAGAATTTCAGCATGAAACTGTCAGGTCTATATATGGTGATGATTCATTCATATCTAAAAATGTGGAGTTTTCATTGGTTTCATTGTAAAAAGGTAAACGAAGCAAAAAGGGCTTTGAGAAAATAGTAGAGTATTACCTAAAGTTTGCGGAACAAACATTTTTTGGGGGAAAGACAATAAATCTTTTGAATTTGAACATTTAGGATTTGAACCAAAACATCAAGCATATAGAAACTTGATTACACTTTTGACTTAAAAATTCCTGGGTACCAGTAAGACTTTACATACTGTAAGAATATTGATAGTGCAAGCTACTTTTACAACCAGAATAGTTATGAAAATTAAAAAAAATCTATTTACCATAGCATAATAGTTCTAAATGAAACTTCTATTTGTCTAGTCATAGATTTTGGAGAGTTAACAATTATCATTAATAGCTTTCTTGGTCTTTAAAATAAATTCACAGAGGAAAGCAAAGTGGCCTAATTGATTCCCAATTTTAGTGTGCTGTACCCTTGTGCTTTGATAGTTGTGCTGGTAGCAACTCTCCTTGCTGGTGTAAATCAAGAAGTGGTTCACTAAATGTCAGTTGATAAAGTTACATTTATTCTAAGGCAATATAACTGAATTCTTCCCACTTTCCCACAGAAAATTATACCAACCAAATTCTAGTGGTTTAAAAGGAGAACAAAGAGAAAGGCAGAGGAAACATTGGAATTATAGACTTGACAGTGGGATGCAAATGAATATGTAATTGGAAATCCTGTAGCTAAGAACCATTGCACAATCTGGCTCTAATGTTTAAATTTGTAAAATTATAGTGAATTTGTAATGTAAACTTAATTTTAGGCAGGATGATACTGGAAGCAATTCACTTTTTACACTTTTATACCCCCTAATGCCTATATTGTCTAAGTCTTCTAATGCTTACTAGTTCTATCATAGTGTTTGGTGCTACAAAAATAAGGTGTACAGTTTCCATAGGAGAAACTGAGTAATATTCTATTTTATTTATATTTTTATTAATTAGTTTTGTACTCAGTGAATACAGTTAAGTTGGTATAATTGTTAGCCTCCTCCATGTCATACCCCTTCCCCCTGGCCCCTCCTTGCTGAGGTATGTGGGTCATGCATTGTGGAGTTAGCCCTCAGTTATGGGGAGGAGGAAATGTCTCTGTGTATCATGACCCAACAGTGGCTCTGACATTCATTCTGCCCCCTCTTCTGCAAAATTTCTCTGCGTCATGTTGGCATCATTTTGGCTCTTCTTCAGTGATGATGTGATGGGTGCCTCTGTGTTTCTTGATATCTGATTTGGAAGGAGTTGATTGTTCTCTATATCAATCTCCTTCACCCTTGTGCTGGTACCAAGTTCACCAAGAAAACAGCACCCTTGCTTGTTTCATCAATTATTCTTAGTTTCAGCGGGGGCCCTTTTGATGTATTATGGGGTGGTTCTCCCCTTAGGATATCTGTTTATCTGAAAAAAGAAGCAGATTCTCCAATGGCAAGTAAAGTTAGCACCAGATAAATGGGATAACTCTTATTTTTTATAGGGAATATAATAGGTGTAGGCCTTCTTGTAGCCCATGATTGGTGGTAGCTTGATATTGGAGAGTAGGCTTATGTTTGGATATGGTTCTGACTGGTTTCCCAGTTCCAGGTATGCGTACCTTACCACTGAGGGGATCAGTTAGCCAAATCAAGAACGGTTGGTTTCCCACCATGGTTGTGTGCCACTATTGTACTTGTGTGAGCATCACAACAGGTTATTTGCTGCTAAGTAGGTTGGACCATGAGTTGCTTGGACAGATATTGGTCATTTTTCCCCAGTCGCCCATGTAACACCTTCTGGCACTAGACACACTGACTCTATGGGTATTGATTCTCTTCCAGATTCCAGCCATGTCACTGCATGTCACGTACCAACCACATATGGTGCCGTCAGCAATAGGTTCTTACCACTGACCTTTGGTGGGTCATCAAGTACTCTGACAAAAATCTGTCATTCTTTTAGGAATCCTTGTAAGTTTCTCTGATCAAAATCTCATTGTGGATGATAGCCACCTGTTGGAACTGGGAGTTACAGGTCAGTGCCCATTAAGAGAAGGCAGACTAAGATAATAACTAATATAAAATAGTTTAAGAGGGCTGGAGAGATGGCTTAGCAGTTAAGCGTTTGCCTGTGAAGCCTAAGGACCCTGGTTCGAGGCTCGGTTCCCCAGGTCCCATGTTAGCCAGATGCACAAGGGGGCACATGTGTCTGGAGTTCGTTTGCAGAGGCTGGAAGCCCTGGCGGGCCCATTCTCTCTCCCCCCTATCTGTCTTTCTGTATCTGTCACTCTCAAATAAATAAATAAATAAAATTTAAAATAAAATAAAATAAAATAGTTTAAGAGAAAAGAGAGAGAGAAGCTGTAGAAGATTAAGGTCAGTTTTCCTCATACCCTCTCCAGTGCCTTGTGACTCAGGTGTTCCTTCTAAGGGCCCGGTGAAGGTTCAAATATTTGGTCTGCCTTTTAGGATGTAGAATTGTATGGTACCATTGCCATCTGTGTCTAGATTTGTGTCCCCCACTCCTTCCCTTGCCATCCCCTCCCTCTCCACCCACTTTATTGACTCCTCAAGATGCTGTTTTATACTTTTATAGCTAATAACTTCCCAAGATAAATTAACAATTTTTGATTATATAGAATGAACAGCACTCATCCTGAGAGAACTAAGTTTATTTCAATTCCTTCTCTACATCATCAATTATATTTTTTAGACTTAATTTTTTATTATTTATTGAGAGAGAGAACGCGTGTGCCAGGACCTGTAGCCCCTCCAAATGAACCCTAAATCATGTGCTATCACATGCATCTGCTTTATCTTAGTTCTGGAGAATTTAACCTGGGTCCTTAGGCAAGCACTTTAACCACTAAGTCCTCTCTTCAGTTCATCAATTAGATTTTAACTATAAATATTTTCAATTGTTTACATTCCAAAAATATGTCTGAACTCTGCCATTTTTACCACTAACCATCACTCCTGGCCTCCTTTATCTTTCTTACTTCTGTAGCATACTACATATGACTTTAATTCTCTGTCTCTCTCTCTCAGTCTCTCCATATATATATATATCCAACAAATATTCAAATGTTGATTTATAGCCTGAAAACTTCTTGAAATGTTATTCACACTGTGATAAACACTTTTATCTCCAGCTGTTTCCCTGTCATTCCTCCTTGTCACACCTCCAGTTTGTGTAACACAACAATCCTGAGGCTTTTGAATGGTATCAAATTCAAGGAAACAGTCTGGAACTAGGAAGATACATAAAAGTATTTCAAAGTGAGCTAGTTATAGTGGAGGAGATAGAAGAATTTCCATGAGATGAAGGCCATTCTGTGCTACTAAATGAGAGCATGTATCAAAAAAAAAAATCTATCTCACAATGCAGTACCGAAATAGGGCACATTAGTTATAATTCACATGTAACATCTTAATTGGCATTTTTCATCATTGGTGTCAACAATGGAAGCAAGCTTGAGACACTGGTAGCATGGGAGAACTTTCAAATTATAGTTACGACTGATGACATGCTACTTTCAAACTATCTTAAATTGAAAAAGAATAATAAAAGTTGTGAGGGAAAGCATTATGAATTATAAGTCTTCTATAATCATTTAAATCACTTTTCTCTTTGTTACAAATCTATCCTATAATAATTATTCAGCATTTTATTTTTATTAGTCACTGTTCTCAATTTCTCAAATGAAATATCTCTATTGTACAAGATAAGAAAAAAATGTGCTTTTTTTCTCTAACTCCCTCAAAAGTTTGGCTTATTTTTAAGGTGCACTGCCTGCATTAAACAATTATGACTCAGTTTGGCAATGCCCTCCCATAGACTGTGACTAAGTATGGTTGGTGAAGTAACTCAAACTGCTACCTCAACAACTAAGGCTTGTTAAATAAGATATATTACACATTTTTTGTCAAATTGATTTAAATTGAAGTACTGTATTTCTAAGGAAGGTCTGAATAAATTCAAAAGCATTTGCACTTCAAAATACCAATAAAATATATTCAGTTCTGATACCAAAAGTGTATGCATCATTAATCACTTAGAAATATTTATCCCTGTTTTTAGTATAAAATCCAATCATGTGGATGATTTGAGACCTATAAAATTGTAACAAATATATTTGTGTAAAATAATTTTTCACAGGCTTAAATTTTATTGGAAATAGAAGAGATATGAAACTATTTTTAATCTTAATAGTATAACATACATGTTTTCTTTATAAATTTTGATGAATTGCTTACTTATAAGAGTGCATGTAAAATGTCTGCATGTCTGATGCCATATTATACCATAATTTTAAAGTTCATATACAATGTCAAGGCTACTAGCACAACTATTTAAGTAAATATATATTTTGAAAACAATTAACTTGAAAAAGAACAACTCAGTTGAACCTTTGAATTTAAGATTAGGAGAAGGTTTTATATTTGTTTAGAAATATAGTTTTCCATATAATATAAATATTTGAATATGGATATTATTGAAAAATTAAAATATATTTTGTTCTTGGCAAAGTAAGTTGGGGATTCTAACATATGTATTTTTTATTGCAAGCTAATAAATCAAGTCAAGATGAAAATAATATATTTCCTTAAAATATCTGGGAAAATAATGATAAATAAATTATCACTATAGAAACTTTGTGCAAAATTTTATTTTTATTTGATAAGGACATACTTTGTATATAAACAACAAATGTTGGTATAATCCTGTCCCTCACTGCTGCCCCTTTACCAAAGAGGCCTTCCCAGTTGGGAATGCAGGTGAACACCATGGGGATTGTGGGTAATACATCATGGGGGCAGCAGTCAGTTGTGGGGAGAGGCAATGTCTCTGTGCATAATGTATCAACTTGTGGATCTAATAATCTTTCTGTCCCTCTTCTGCAAAATTCTTTGAGCCATGTTGGGTATGTTTTAAGTCTACTTCAGTGATGGAGATTTAAGAGCCTCTGGATCTCTGCTTTGGTAGGTGTTGAGTGTATTCAGTGTCTATCTCCTTCACCCTTATGCTGATATCAGGTTCACTGAGCAAACAGAACTTTTGCCTATTTCCCCAATTCCTTTTTTTTTTTCCCCCTTCTTCAGTCAGGACCAGGGTGGAGGACAGTAGGTCGATGATCTCCTCAGGACCCACTCCCATCTGAGAAAGTAAAGCACATTCTACAATGGCAAGTGAAGTCAGCACCAGTTAAATAGTAGTATCATTAATTTAGAGATAATTTAAAGGGTATAGGTACTCTTATAACCCAAGGTTAGTAGGAGCTTGACAATAGAATGCAAAATCATTATCTGAATATGATTCTGACTTGTTTCCCAATTCCAGATATGGTTTCCTTTCCACTGAGTGAATCTGTTAGTCAATCCAGGAGCCACTGGTTACCCACCGTGACTGTGTGCCACTACTGCACTTGTGTCAGCATTACAGGAGTTTGTTTGAGTACTTTAGACTTTAAGTTCTTCAAACTGATGTTGGATGCTTTCCCCCAGAAGCTCATGTAGCACTTTCCAGCACTAGATGGGCTTACTCCCTGGTGATTGGCTCTCTTCTGGATTCCAAGCAGGTCTCTCTATGGCCCATGCCAACAGTGTATGATGTCTTCATCAGTAGGGTCTTACCATTAAACTCTGGTGGAAAATCAAGTGCTCTGACAGAAGTCTATCTTGCTTATTTTTGTTGACATTGTAGATCTCTCCAATCAACAGCTCATTGTGGATATTAACCATGTCCTGATACAAAGAATTACAGGGCAGCACCAAGAGAAAAGGAAAAAAAAGGGGGGGGGGGGAAGGCAGAGATGAAAGAGAAACAGGAGAAATTTAAGGTTAAGCTTCATCTCACCCTCTCCAGGGTCCTTAGATTCAGGTGCTCCCCCTAAGGTCCTGTTTAGGGTTCAACTTTTCACTCTACCTTTCAATATATAGGCTTCTATGGTACCAGTTCAACTTGGGTTCAGTTTTACATCCCCCCCCACACACACCCTTTCCCTTCCCTCAGTCCTATCTTCCCTATTGTTCAAGTCTTAAAGATGTGGTTCAGGTATGTCAGCAATTAAGGCTGATACAGGTTAGGAACCACAGATAATTACAGGTTTTAGCTATTATGAATTGAACAGCTACAAACATGGTTGAGCAAATATTTCTGAACTGATGTGTGGAGCTTTTAGGGTAAATGCCCGATAAGGGGATAACAGGGTCTGTTGGTAGCTCTATATTTATCCTTTTCAGGAGTCTTCATATGGATTTCCATACTGGTTGTTTGCTGAGGATGTGTTTGTATATATGAGGCCTTCTGCCATTCCATATACAATTTGAGATCATTTTCTCAATTACTATGAAGAATGATGCTGGTATTTTTATTGGTATCACATTAAATATGTACATTGCTTTTGGTAGAATTGCCATTTTCAACATATTTAATTCTACCTATCTAGGAGCATGGGATGCCATCTTCTCAAGTCCTCCTCAATTTCTTTCTTGATTTTTTTTTAAAATTAATATGTATTCATTATATAGGTCTTTTATATCCTTGGTTAGTGTTATTCCATGGCATTTAATTTTTTGTTGCTACTGAAAATGGGATAGCCTCACTGATTTCTTCCTCTGTATATTTGTCCTTTGCATATAAAAAGCTACTGAATTTTGTGTATTTTGTTTCCTGCCACTTTACTGAAGGAATTAATCACCTTCAAAGTATATTTGGTTTTATTTATTATTTTTATTATTTTTTTTCCTTTTGTTGACAATTTCCATAATTGTATATGACATAATTGTAGACAATAAACCATGGTACTTCCCTCCCTCCCCCCACTTTCCCCTTCGAATCTCCACTCTCCCTTATATCCCATTTCCCTCTCAATCAGTCTCTCTTTTATTTTGGTATCATGGTCTTTTCCTTCTATTATGATGGTCTTGTGTAGGTAGTGTCAGGCACTGGGATGTCATGGTTATCCAGGCCCCTTTATGTCTGGAAGAGCATGTTGTAAGGAGTCCTACACTTCCTTTAGCTATTACATTCTTTCTGCCACCTCTTCTGCAATGGACCCTGAGCCTTTAAAGGTGTGATAGAGATGTGTCAGTGCTGAAAACTCCTCTGTCACTTTTCCTCAGCACCATGGTGCCTTTTGAGTCATCCCAAGCTCACTGCCATCTGAAAAGAGAAGCTTCTCTAACTAAAAGAGAGAATAGCATTAATATATGGGTATGAATATTATCAGAAGTGCTTTCTTGAAAGTGTGGTGAGCATAGTATATACATTTAGCCAGCAACAGCAGGCATTACAATCCTAGGGCTCATGACTACCTCTGTAATAGGTTTTCAGTATCAAGGATGTATTCTATCCCATGTAGCGGGCCTCCAGTCCAGTGAGAAAGTGGTTGGTTTATCCCATGACAGACATGCCATTGGGTATATTTTTGTTGTTGTGTTGTCTATATTTTTTGAATTTTATTTATTTATTTATTTATTCATTATTTATTTGTTTTTAAATAGGGCCTTTCTCTAGCCCAGACTGACCTGAAACTCTCTCTCTGTAGTCCCAGGCTGGCCTTTAACTCACAGCAATCCTCCTACATCTGCCTCACAAGTGCAGGTATTAAAGGCATGTGCCACCATGAGAGAACAATTGGTTCACCCATAGCAGACATTTCACTATTGTAACCAATGGGTCATTTGACCAAGTTGGTCAAATTTAGGGCTTGCATTGACTTTGTTTCCTGTCACTTTACTGAAGGAATCAATTACCTTTAGAAATTTATTTTATTTATTATTTTTATTTAATTTATTTTTATTGACATTTTCCATAATTGTATATAATAACCTGTGGTATTGCCCTCCCTTCCCCCATGTTTCCCTTTGAAAATCTACTTCCATAGTATTCTCCTCCTGACCCATCCCATTGTGTAATGTAAGAAATACTATAATTTAAGTACAATATATAAACAACAGAATTTTATTTCTCACTGTTCTTGGAGAAGGAGTCTCAAAATTTAAATGCTGGAAGATGCAATATCTAGTGAGGGCACATTTTTCTCATCGGTGACACTTTGGTGTGTCATCACATGATAGAAACAGTGAGTAAGCTTTTATGCTTATTTTATAAGGACAATAATATATATTCAGGGCTCTTCCCTCACCAAAGAATGTCACATCATCTTGTGAGTTAAGATTTAAAATATGAAATGCAAAGATGCACAAATATTCAGGCCAGTGGCAAACAAATAATTGAATGATCCTCAACTTTCATTTTTGTTTAGGATGAAATTTGATTATCACATTGGAAATAAGTTTCTGGAGTTGTTCCTCTTCAAACACCTAACATTTACTCTGACAAAATGCATCTGTACTTTTAATTACAACCTAAAGTTATCATGAGTATGAAGTACCATATGCACAATCTAGATATGTTAAATATAAAATCCTGTAGAAATGTTACATAGGATTGTTTTCTATTTTGAATATTTTTGTTTATTATTTGTGTTTATTTGAGGCATGTAAGTGCCACTTTGTACATTTGACTTTATTTGAGTACTGAAGAACAAAACCAAAGATTGCAGTCTTTGAGAGCAAAGACAGCTACAACCTTTAATTGTTAGGTCATCTCCCCAAACCTATGGTCTTATTTTCTTTACTTCCTTATTTAATATAAAATTTAATGTACATATCAATTACTAATATTAAATAGTTTTGATAGTAGCTGTTTGTAGACATTATTTATATTGAGATAACATCATATGGATATATTCACAATGTGTAAAATGCAAGAAAGTTTTAGCTAATCCAAGAGTTTGTATAATGCATATATTTAGACATATTATTCATGCACTTAATTTTATGTACACATTATTTTACTATGTTAATGTATTCTAATACTTAATGGATTATTGTAGTCCCTGAAGATAGGTAAAACATATTTTTATTGACTCCTTCAATAGTATCTTTTATTATTATATTATAATATGTAACAATTAAAATAGTTTAAGTTTTGATTTATACTAACTAAGCCATGGAACAATAATTTAGAAAGTGCTTGCCACACGATAAAACATGAAAAGAGATTATAAAGTGTTTTTTATCATCAATTTGGAAATTATAACACTGTTCTGATTTAGATGCTTCATTTAAATTGAACAGATGTCTGGTGTGAGGATATACTAAATTAAAGTTATAGGAGTATAGATTTGCTTACAACTCATATAGTGAAGGAAGCAAAGAGATTTACACATGCATACATACATACATGATAATGTTTCTATTTTTAAATATATGCTTTTATTGACAACTCCTATACTTACAAACAACAAACCATGATATTTCCCTCCCCTCCTCCTCCTCCTCCTCCATTTTCCACTTCATAACTATGCATAATATTTCTGTCAGCACTGAAATGTATCAAGGGGATAATAAAATTTATCTTTTTTGAATAACTTGGTACAGGCGTTTCTCAGTAGTTATTTCAAAAGCAAAGCTAAGTTATGTACTAAAAAAATAGAAGAGAGTTAATGAAATGACTGTATCAAACAGTGTTGCAGAGTTAGGCATAGTCACATACTAGTTTTATTAAGTTTAATAACTGAACCTTTGTGAATTTATAGTATTTGATATACCAAACACAGTATGTGTGAAGACATTATTGCCATTCACATTTTTTTATTGTGCACATTTTAGGCATAAATAATTTAAATAATTCCATAATGTTCCTCCATATGGAACTGAATTTCCAGTGCACAAGAAAACCACTGTTTACCTTACAGATTGAGTATGATTTGAACACTTAATTTTAAAAATATTTTTATTTATTTATTTTAGAGGAACAGATAGAGAGAGAAAGAGGCAGATAGAGAGAGAATGGGCACGCAGGGCCTCCAGCCACTGCAGATGAACGCCAAATGCATGTGTCACCTTCTGCATCTGACTTACGTGGGTCCTGGGGAACAGAAGCCTAGAACCAGGGTCCTTGGGATTCACAGGCAAATGTTTAACCACTAAGCCATCCCCCCAGCCCCAATTTGAATAATTCTATTATACCAGTAGAAGTTCAAAGTAAAATCTAGTCATTTTTCTATAGAAAGTTAGTAGTACTTCAATCAACAGTGACAGTGAATTGATAAGCTTGAATTCTATTTTCCTGAAAATGCCTTGTTCTTAAGTGTCACTGAAGAATATCCTAATGAAATCATAATGTAATGCAATTTTCAGTAGTGAAATTTTCCATAATTATAATCATAAATCAATTAAATTATGATATAAGAAGTTATGTAATTAAGCACTAAAGCGTGAGACGAGGTAAATGGCTGACTCATTGAGTCTTTTATGAAATAATGAAGTTCAACAATAAGGAAGTTACAGTGGAAATTAAAAATCAAAATGTGTAGAGATAGTTTCATAAAGTGATACTTGGAGATTTGCTTAATGTAAAGAAATAACAAAAGCAATAAAATTCCAAACAATAAAACATACTGATTTTATTTTGTTTAATTCTACTTTCAACTTTCAACTCTATGCTGTAGTTTCATATACCTATTATATTTGGAGCTTATTACAATCATCTGATTCTATTAAGATTTCCTTTTAATATTATGTTCATTTTATCCCTTACTTTCATTATTATTTCCCTAAGTCTACCTTCACTTTTTCAAGTTCATTCATTTTAGAATTTAATACCTTGCTTCAGTAGGTTTGTTTTCTTAGCATGTACTTTCTGCCAAACAATTACCAAGACTCATTCAGTTTCTAAGCACCAGGGTTAGTATAACCATATTGATTCAGAAAATTTCTACAGGTGAATCTTTGTTCATTCATTGAGCCCTAAATTAACAAAATGGCATGTAGACACAGTGTTAGGTTATAGCACTTATATTTTAACTTTCTCTTTTTGATCTTATTGTGTGGAAATGATGTATATAACTTATGTACATAATGATGTACTAAATTCCTAGTTAGCATTTACCAAATACTATTTTTCTCACACTTGTTGAATTTTTCCAAATAATATCTTCTAAACACATTCAATTTTCAGAAATAGTCAATGGTTATATTTTCAGTATAAATTGTTATCAAAATTTTCAAAATGGACAAAATAAATGAAGCTTTATATGCCTATTATCAAAACTCCCTATTTATAAACACTAATCTGCACATTACATTTTGTAAAAATCTACATACCCTGAATGCACTGTTTTACACTCTACTCTACTGATTTCTTTTTTTTTTTTTTTTTTTTTTTTTTTTTTTTTTGGCTAAAGTGCCTGCCTAACCAAATATCCACTTTTATTCATTAACCATATGATGACATGTTTATAATATTTGAATGGATGTAAGGAGGACAGTAATACATACAAACTTGTGCTTTTATGACTCCATGAATGTGAATAACTCCATTCAGGAGGACTCTCAATGGAATGTGCTTCAGGTGAGGGAACATAGTGTAACCTGATGTGGAAAATGACCAATACATAATATGTTAAAAAATAAATTTAAAAATTATTTCAGGAAAAATACAGCAAATAAAAAAATAAGAGTAAGATGGTTGTAGTTCCAATGAAATATGGAACTAAGTTTTTCATTTTTGATTAGTGCAGGGCTGTCTGTATACTGAAAATTCCCACAATTCAAAAGGTGCATCTACCTTTGAATCCTGCCTCTATCAATTGGGAAAGCATAACTTTAGTTTTAATTTTTTTTTGTCTGTGATGTGTATTTTAAAGAAATGAAGATAACATTTCAAACATTACTAATACATTTTATTTAAACTATGGAGATGCATATGTTACTGTATGAATGGATTTCCCTGAAATGTTTCATCTACAGTTATGACATACTACTTGCAACCTTCCCCATTGATTCTATGCCTTGATGATGAATGTGTGGGGAAGGCATATGCACAATCCAGTTGCAAGATGCAGGGATGCTTCACAACCAAGCTAAGGAAGAGAAAAGGATGGAAAATTTGCACATCCCTGCAATATAAAATAGTGGAAACTGTACTTATAAGATCCTTTCAGGCAGGTCTCTGAAATCTTCTTACTTGAGAAGAGGATTAAGAAATACAAAAAGATAGTTCCTTATAACAAGTCTTTCAAGAAATAATTACTGATATATTAAGTTGAAAATATGACCCTTCTGCAAGAACCACACAAAGATCTTGCTTTTATTGTTGTATGGTACTTTGCTTACAATATGCTTTCTGGGACTCTGTTATGAGTATAAATATGGTGACTAAGTAGCTCAGGAATTTTCCAGACAATGCAAGATACATTTTAAGGAAGCTGACAGAAAAAGCAAGTGCATATGAATATAATGGAGTTGGGGGGGGGGGCGCTCAGGGAAATTCCTTGAAATCCAAACCCTGAGATTTTATCTCTTATAACAAAGAACAGGAATAGCCAGACTAGGAAGAATTGTTTATAAACCATTACATTCATTCAGGGGAGTCAGAGGAGTGAAGGGAAGACAGTGAACCATGGAAAAGAGCTGGATACAACCAAGTGGTCTGAGAGTCTATGGGAGTTACACATGGACCTAGGGATGGGAAAGATTTAAAAAAAAAAAAAAAGATTTACTAAAAAGGCTTCTACCTTAAAAAAAAAAAAATCAGACCCTAAAAATAATATAATTCACCACTCTGGTGCCAGGCTTTTAGCATGAGAAGGACCTGGTCTTACTGGCATTGGGATCCCCAAAATTCAGTCATGGAGAGATGAACAGCCAAGGAGTGGGAAAGGGACACAGAGGGTTCCTCTCCCCTGGTAAATCTCTATTTATTGGACTCAGGGGGGCTGTATCAGGAAGACGCCTGTTAACTTGAGTAGAGTGAGACAGCCAATTGACCTAGGGTCAGAAAAGGATCTGCACACCTGGGGAGAGAGAGAGAGAAAGAGAGAGAGAGAGAGAGAGAGAGAGAGAGAGAGAGAGAGAGAGAGAGAGAGAGAGAGAAAGATAACACTGATTGGATGAGACTGGAGCAGACATTGAATTCCAGTTCTGCTGTAGAAGGCTGGAGGTATGACAACCTTTGGATTGATTTCTCACTTGTGAGACTTCTCTTAACTGCCTAACGAAACTACCTAACCAGTTCCCTCTCATTTCTAGAGTTTATCACATTATTTTTTAATTCATAATTTCCTACTCTCTTTTTTTTTAATTTTTTTTGTTCGTTTTTTATTTATTTATTTGAGAGCGACAGACATAGAGAGAAAGACAGATAGAGGAAGAGAGAGAGAATGGGCGTGCCAGGGCCTCCAGCCACTGCAAACGAAGTCCAGATGCGTGCGCCCCCTTGTGCATCTGGCTAACGTGGGACCTGGGGAACCGAGCCTCGAACCGGGGTCCTTAGGCTTCACAGGCAAGCGCTTAACCGCTAACCCATCTCTCCAGCCCCCTACTCTCTTTTTTATTTGTTATTATTGACATACAGTAAAAACCTTCTCCTGCATTTTTATTTGCATCCAGCTTTGCACAACCCAGTTGACTTGTGTTATTATTGTATTTAGTGCCTGCCCACCAATCAAGTAATAGACATAGTGCTCTTTACAATTGCCTTTAAATCTAACTCTAGAAAGAAAAAAAAAAAGTAATTGAATATTTTTGAAACTTTACATTGACACATTTACCAATGTTAGTTTTTGTTTTCTTTAAGATTTGATTCCAGTTTGAAGTGACAATTGCAGTTTGAGGTTTCCCATTTTTTGATTCTTTTTCTGTATAATTGAGACTGCATGACACTTTCTGCAACTATTTTGTATGTAATACTGTGCCTCTCTAGAGAATTTTATTTCAGTTTACATTTTACCTCCAAAATTTTTAATTGACTCTTTAAATTGTTTCTGTTTTGAATCAACAACTCTTTTTGACTGACCATCATTTCTATAAAATCAGTTACAACTTTAAACAGTGGTTTCTTTCATATATTTGACCATATTTATAATGACTGCTTTCAGTTTCTTGTATGTTAAACCTGATGGATGTCTTCTCTGTCTCGCAATATATTTATGTTGCCTTCTATGGTCATTTTACATATAACATAGATTTTATGTAATTTTCTTAATGAAATTTGACATTTTAGATAACACATTATAGCATTCTGGAATCTGACTACCTTATACTGTGGATTGTTGTAATAATATTCAGATTTATTTATTTATTTATTATTTATTTATTTGAGAGCGACAGACACAGAGAGAAAGACAGATAGAAGGAGAGAGAGAGAATGGGCGCGCCAGGGCTTCCAGCCACTGCAAACGAACTCCAAACGCGTGCGCCCCCTTGTGCATCTGGCTAACGTGGGACCTGGGGAACCGAGCCTCGAACTGGGGTCCTTTGGCTTCACAGGCAAGTGCTTAACCACTAAGCCATCTTTCCAGCCCAATATTCAGTTTTATTTTATAACTTGAATGAACTATTGATAATATATATTTCCTTGACTTCTGAAGCTTTCAATGTTCCTTTTTGGATGGTGCAAAAGTAGGCATCTTTATAGTCACTTTTGGATAAAAAAATCATATTAGAGAGACATTTAAGATATGCTATTTGTTTATTTACTTATTTTGAGGTAGAAAGAGAGAGAGAGAGAATGGACATGCCAGGGCCTCTAGCAAATGAACTCCAAATGCATATGCCACTTTGTGCATCTGGCTTATGTGGCTACTAGGGAATCAAACACGGGTCCTTAGGATTTGCAGGCAAATACTTCAACTGTTAAGCCATCTCACGAGCCCCAAGAGGGACATTTTTGACACTCACGTTCTTTTTTTTTTAAATTATTTTTATTATATTTTATTTGAGAGCGACAGACACAGAGAGAAAGACAGATAGAGGGAGAGAGAGAGAATGGGCGCGCCAGGGCTTCCAGCCTCTGCAAACGAACTCCAGAAGCGTGCGCCCCCTGGCGCATCTGGCTAACGTGGGACCTGGGGAACCAAACCTCAAACCGGGGTCCTTAGGCTTCACAGGCAAGCGCTTAACCGCTAAGCCATCTCTCCAGCCCGACACTCACGTTCTTGACATCTTTGTTTAATTGTCTTATGGTGACATTAGGGAAGGATTCTAGTTTCCATTGGTGCCTACTAATTGTTGTATTATTTTGGATAATGCCTAGGAATGTAATTGCTCTACATAGCTGAATTTCAACTACACTACAAGGTAAATTTGTATAAATGTCTTTGCATGTTTTATTTACCTCTAGAGGTCTCTCCTAAGCTGCCTCTTTTCTTGCTTTTCTAAGGTGAAATATCTATCCCATGGTTATCTTTATCTTTTTAATTGCTTATCCCCCAGGTTTCCCTGATTTTTCACAGCACCCTTAGGATTAAAATTCATCATATTGTTGGAAAAAAAAAAACTCATTGCTTTTGAAATGGTTTAAAACTATGATTTTACCTCTGTCATCAGTCCACTGTTAGGCAGTCTTTGGATTCTTGTCACTTCTATTTTACGCTCTCATAGCATGGCTCTTATGAACCAAACAAAGATGAGGTAAAAGTAGCCAGTAATATTGATGCCTTACTAAGTTTGGGAAGGAAACAGCTTCTGATTCAGAAGTTGAGTGAGCAAAATCCTACTCTCATGGCCACATCTTCCCAGATTGTAGCTCCAATTGTCATCCTGAGTTCCAGAGACTGGGGTCGGGGGGAGGGCTATGTATATACCCCATAGATTTTTAGTTTGCTTTTTCTTAGATTTAGTAATTTCTTTAATAAGTGCTTTTCCATTTGATTTATGCCCTTGAGGCAACAAAATGGTAATTTAAATGATTGTTTAAATAATTTTCACCAATTATTATTGTTTTTTTAGGATTAGTACCACAGAGATTATTATAGTTCTATTTTGGAAGTAGAAGTCTGTAGTGGTGTGTTTGAAACACTGTAGAATTATTTTTGCATCAAAATTAAACAGTACTGCATAATTGGACTGTTTTGTGCTAGGAGAAAGATGAGGGCTGGACAGAAATCATAATATCTACATTATGTACCTCACTACAACTCATCGCATTGGCAATATTGTATCACATCATGATAAAAGAAAGAGTGCAGTATAGGGTATTTTTGACAAAGAATGAGGGGAAAAACAGAACATATGCACATATTTTTGTGAAAGTGTACTGCTATTTTTATTTTATTATTTATTTATGTTATTCATTTCTTATTGTATCTAGTTTGTCCTAGGTATTCATACACTATCATCGGGTACATTTCTACAGGAAGTTGTAGTTTCCTTCACATTACTGGGACAAAGCACCTGACCCAAAGCAACTCATAGGAGGAAAGATGTTTATTTTAGCTTACAGTGTCATGATGGCTGAGGAAAGACATGGTATGAGCAGACACTGGACATCACTTAATGGCAAAATTAGGTAGACAACAACAGCAGGGCAGTGAGCTAAACTAACACTGGCAAAATATGCCTAATAAGGGATGGAGAGATGGCTTAGTGGTTAAACACTTGCCTGTGAAGCCTAAGGACCCCGGTTCGAGGCTCGGTTCCCCAGGTCCCATGTTAGCCAGATGCACAAGGGGGTGCACGCGTCTGGAGTTCGTTTGTAGAGGCTGGAAGCCCTGGCGCGCCCATTCTCTCTCTCTCCCTCTATCTGTCTTTCTCTCTGTGTCTATCGCTCTCAAATAAATAAATAAAAAGTAGACAAAAAAATTAAAAAAAATATATGCCTAATAAACCATCAATGTCTAACCCCAGCAACACACTACCTTCAGCAGGGTTCCACCTCCAAAATTGCCATTAGCTGAAAATCAAGCATTCAGAACACAAGATTACGGGGGACACCTGACTCAAACCACCAGAGAAGCTTAAAAAGTGTATCCAGGATTTCAGGCATCAACATGGGATCTTTAAATCTTCCTTCCATAGATAGAAGGCTACTCCATAGAGAATTAATCACATGTGCAGAGTGTAAAGCAATTCCTGAATGTATAAAAATAAATTTACTGTGTTGATACACCATTAAACAAATATTTCAGACAAATATTTATTTAGTAGCTTAACACAATAGAGCACATAATCCTATAGAACATATTATTGGATAAAGAGTACATGTGGGTAATAAAGAATAATTTTATAATACTTCTTACACTCACTGGTTAGAATTTACTACAGTGCTAGAAATTTAGATACTCCTAAGAATACCACTTCCAAAGGAATAAATGATATTTCCTATTAAACATTACCCTATCACAAATGAATTACCTTTATGAAAGCAAATTAGTAAATGGAATATGCAAATACTTGATACAATACGTATTTATATCCTATTCTTCTGTCAGTTAAATAACATTTTGCGAACACTGTTTTATGTACACCCAATATGTGATAACTGAGGTAAGGTGAACATTTATGCTAGACTTTCTTCTATCTGCTATTCACTAAGGATCTTTGACCAATGTTTCTCTATTGTGCCAAATATTTGGTATGCAGAATGAGTGAGAAAGGGTTTCTTCAGATGAAAGATGAAGACAACCATTTAATCATACAACTTAGATTGAAAAGATATACACAAAATGTTGTACAAACACAAAAAGTAAAGACTCCCTGAAGCATAGAATGAAGCTTCAAAGAAATCAGGAAGATGATGTCATCTGTCGTTGAAGAATTTCCTGAGTATGGTGAGATGGAGGAAGATCATTTTTGATATGGAGGAGAAAATAGTTTCAACATATGCTGGTAGAATTGCTTTGGTGTTTAACAAGTGCTGAAAAATTTAGGAATTGGGCAAGTAAAGTGAATGGGATGGACAGGGATGACTGGGTGATATAAAAGCAGCAATGGGGTAAGATTGAAATCTGAATTCAAAGAAGTTTTACGCCTTTGCAAACAAATTGGAGTTGATACTGTAGAAAGAAGAACAAGAGATAATTTTAATTAGTAGGAGTTGCATGGTCAGTATTTAGAATAGTAACTCTGGATACATTGTGAATGAGTAAGGCACATAGTCCTTACATTTTTTTCACAATCATCCAGGGCAGTATAGGTCAAAGCCAAATCGAAATAGCTGGATACAAAATCAATATTCTTCTACATAAAAATACAGTTTTTGCTCCATAATCTCCCCCTTGCTTTCAGCAAATATGTTTTGTCTTCTTTTATAAAATTGGTAGAGTAATTAGGATTCTGCTATCCAGCTTTCATAGCTTACACTGTCTGGGCAAACTGCTTTAATTATATACATATTGTAAGAAAAGCATATTCTAATTTGGGAAATATATATCAAGTTAATTAGAAATTATCCATTTTAGTGTACGGAGGCAATTGAAATCCATAAAGAAATATTTTGAAATGTTGCCTATAATGATATTATCTACTACCTTCATGATGTAATATAAATTTATAAGAAATAAACTTATTTATTTATTCCACCCCATCAATGAGAGTGTATTTGTAATTATACATGAGCTTAAGCATATGTATAGGATGTTTTAAAGTGAGTCCTTTTATAATGAGGGAAATATATGAGTGCATGCCTATGATAATCATCTGATTTGGTGGTTGAAATATATATGTGATTTTATAAATATATTACCATTCTGTTAATATGTTCAGGTGCAAAATGTTGGCTACAATTGAATACTAAATAGCACACAAAACAGATGCACCTACCACTACCCACTTTCTTCAGATTTTTCCCAAGTTCCATGAATGAAATGCACATGCACTCTGACATGCGCAGGCATGTGAATCCCCCCCACACACACATACATTTACACAGACAGTTGAAATCATATTAGAAATAAAAGCTCTTGCATTACTCAAGAATAGAACACTGGCCCTATATTAACCCATTTCCCTTGTAGTTTAGTGATTAGTTAATATTTGATTTAGAAAACACAGAAGGTAAAATATGACTAGAAGTTTTGTCTTGAAATTTATGAATTACTCTTTTTTGAGGAGATATTTTAAATGATCAGTGTTATAAAACAAATGTTTGAATATACTGTCTAATTTCCTGAAGGTGTTTAGGATCCTGAAAAAATTGCTTTTCTTTTTGGCATCTTTCTTATATTTTTATTGTCATGAGCATTAGAAGAATATATTCCTTGAGGATTAAGTAGTCTAAATTGGGTACTTTGTATTATACTTCTCTTTGCCTTTACTCTATGAAGTTTAAAGTGTTAGAGTGTGTGTAATTTACTTTGAAGCAGTTGATATGATCACCCTAATTAACACCTTCCACTACTCCTCTCCTGGTACTTGAGAAATTGGCAGCACTGCAAATGGAACAGAGCTACGAAACTACGCATGGACCTGACACAGATGGACATCAATTGTCTTTGGCCTTGGAGTTCTTCCAAACTTATTTTGTCCAGTAATTCCCCTGGATCATGATTTCCATCTCCAAGTGCCCTGTTTCACCACATTATTCATTGCCAAAATATGGTACATCATGCACCAAGATTAGCAATTGGACACATAAATCTGGTTCTCCTGGTGGATGAGGGTGAGAAGAAGTATGGAAAAAAAAATATGTGAGCACATCAGCATTATTTTTTCTTATACCTTTATAGTGTACTTACTGTAGCATACTAGCTAAATATTGCCTAATATTTTGAAAAATAAATATAAATTTTCCAGAAATAAGTTCATTATAGAAAAATATGTGACAGTGATGTATAAATTTAGTAATATCTTAATCTTCAAACATTTATTTATATTTCCTCATATCCATAATCATATTTCACAAAAACTAGTCCTTAAATTCTGGGAATCTGACTGATTTCTATTAAATATGATAATAAATCAATAATATATGAATCATAAATTTATATGGATTAAATAAATGCAAAAACAAAACCACCATGTTGTCATGTACTGATGGAGTGGATGGAATACAATGGGAGAATGTGGGAAAATATTGGGGAAATAAAGCACTAAATCTTTTCAGTCTTTAGACCATGAAACATGAAACTTCTTGAAGTTTGTAGCATGAGAATTCTTCATTCATGTTACTAGACATTATATTTTGTTTGCAAGAAACATAAGCTGGAGAGTGACTCTCCTCCAGATTCCAGGCAGGTTCATGTTGGGACATTATGCACAAAGACATTGCCTCTTATCAATAACTGATGGCTAACCCCACAATGCACAACCCACATTCCCTAACAAGGATGGTCCCTGCAGAGGGGGGAGGACAGGGAAGAAGCTAACGGTGGTACCAACATGGTTGTATACACACTGTGTACATAACTATCAAAAAAAAAAGAAAGATAACATGGATCTTTTTACACAATGAAGATAGATAAATATATTCAGGGACATTTGCTCATACAGAGAGTTGTTCATTATCGGTCTCAAGAATAGATGAGAAGGTGGGCATTGTGGCACACTCAGGAGGCAGAGGTAGGAAGATTGCCATGAGTTTGAGGTCACCCTGAGGCTACATAGTTAATTCCACACCATCCTGGATCAGTGTGAGTCCCTACTTTGAAAAAAAAAAAAGGTGAGAACAGAACATATCTAGGAAGTGCAATAGCAGGGATTTATAAACAGCCACCTAATCCCATTAGAGTAATTTTGATCAAGACATTCTCCCTCCATATTTTCAAGATCATATGTGACTAGCTCAGGTTAAATTATCCCATATACTGAACTGATAAAGATGACACTGGGGAGGGGTTGACATTATTACCAGAATTTCAATAATTAGAAAGTAGACATTTTGCCATCTGCTAAACTACACTCCTGACTGGATATCTTTTTTCCTATATTTTCAACTGACCCTTCCAATGATGTGAATTCTTTATCTTTTCTGTATTTTTAAGAATGCATAAACTTGGGCTGGAGAGATGGCTTAATGGTTAAGTGCTTGCCTGTGAAGCCTAAGGACCCCGGTTTGAGGCTCAATTCCCCAGGTCCCACGTTAGCCAGATGCACAAGGGGGCGCACGCGTCTGGAATTCGTTTGCAGAGGCTGGAAGCCCTGGTGCACCCATTCTCTCTCTCTCTCTCTATCTGCCTCTTTCTCTGTCTGTTGCTCTCAAATAAATAAAGAAAAATAAAAATAAAAGAATGCATAAAGTGAAACAAATGATACTGGAAACTCTAAGTGAATTATACTACTACATTTACCATCTTAGTTCTTCTATTACCTTTGCTAATTCCACTGAAAAGGTTAGGTTTCTATCCTACTAAGATACTTTCTTTTATATGAGATAAAATTTTCAAAATATAGCTAGCAGTTGAGATCGCACACACACACACACACACACACACACACACACACACACACGCATGCATGCACACACACAAATACAAAGAAAAGACTTAGCTAAATGGGGAAAAAAAGAAATGTGAAATAATCTAGATTTTAGATGCTGCAGGCACACTAGCACTGTATACGCTGTGTATACATCCTTTAGTCCTCAGACTAAATGATAAGAAAGGTAAACTATGTCTAGTTGCTAACATGTTTACCTGAAATAGTTTCATTTTTTTTCAATTTCCATCTTTAGGTAAAGCTACTCTTTTCTTCCCATTATCTTAGGTGTAATCTCATGAGACTAATGTTATGCCTCACCAACTTGAGAATCTATTCATTTATATTCTTTTCTCTACTCCCAAACAACTTCTGTGTTCCCATCTAAAGACTACTAATAGTTCCCCCAATCAAAATATCTATTATTAATAAAAATGTCAAAATTTATTTGGCTCATGAACACACCTTTTTCCACTTACACACAATCTCTGTCTCATTAAGGAAAGAAATTGGGACTATAAACGATTATCCATTTTACTTTATGTCAGCATGTTTTACCCATAAAAGAAAAAATGAGAGTTACAGTTTTAATAATGGAGCTTAAATTAGTGGTACTTTACTTATAAATAAGCAAAGAAAATAAGATATCTTATCTCAGAAAATACTCTATCTCTCTTCTGGTTATATCTTGAAATAAGTAATCTTATCTGTTCTAAGTTCATCCTAATTCTATATTTTAATCAGTTTCTATCTTTAAATAATGTTCACATGAACTTTCTTTTTTATTTCAGATGTTTGGAAGTAGCTTTCATGACATAGTGTAGTTGGAAGGAAATGAAAACTCTCACTTTATACTAGTTCTTGAGGGACTGATGATAGGATCCATTCACTAAGTATTTTGTTTCAATCTGCTGATTGTAATTGACACTTGGTCAAATTGATAGTCCAAATGATCTCAGCTTATATAAAGAGTTATAAGGATTCCTAGTTCTAGGATTTATCTGCTTTGTCTTCTGTCTTCCCCCTGATATAGTTTATTCCTCTATTATAAGATTATAGACCCAGCTGTCCCAATTGGGTGGCCTACAAAAATATCAGTAAATAACAGATAAAATTTTATTGATTGTTTTCATTTTGGTGTTTATCATGTGTATGGCTCCTTCACTGTAACTAAACATTCAAAGTTATATTGAATTTATTTGATATGTATGTGTATATATATATATATATATGTATATATATTTATATATATATACATATTTGGTTTTTTGAGGTAGGGTTTCATTCTAGCTTAGGCTGACCTGGAATTCACTATGTAGTCTCAGGGTGGCCTTAAACTCACGGTGATCCTTCTACCTCTGCCTCCCAGAGTCCTGGGATTAAAAGCATGTGGTACCATACCTGATTTGAAACAAATGTTAACCTATCTTATTTCACTTTACTCTCTCATCTCTGGGTTATTTTGTAGTCTCTTGTCAGAAAAATTTGGTGTCTCTGCTTTGCTACACCATGTGGCTTTCATTAAGACATTCCCTAATTGCATCTTCATTTACCTTGAATTCTCTTTTAATCCTATACCTGCTGAATGCTAACACCCATATTTATTATTATAATTTCCTCTAGTACAATACACACAAATAAGTATTTCCTCAGTTTTGATTATCACAATATCCTTTACTGATAAGGTGCTCCAACCTTCTTTCTTCAGTGACCAATTTTAGAATCTTCTGAAAGAAACTGAATAACTTCTTAAATACAAGTGCTTCTGGGGAGAAAGCTAATATTTCATAAGTATGAACATTTTTTTTTCTTTTGTACATATACTGTGTTTTAACTCTGTTTGAAGCATCTTAAGCAATGAGTTGTAGCTGCTATTTTTCTTTATATTTCATGGTGTCTAATGGAAAATACTGACTCTCATCTTTATTAAGCAATGTAATAGGACTTATGAATTTTAAATAAAACATACAAAAAGAATGAATTTTTACAATAAATATTTGTGTTTGAATTGTTCTTCAGATTTATTTTCTATGTTTTCATTAAGAAGTGTACCCTAATCTTAAAACTTAAAATGATGTTAGTTTTGGTAGTACTGCAATTTAATTACACTGTTGTCTAAACAATTTGACTGCTCAAAGTTTTATTTACAATATGTCCTTAAGTCTGAAGCTAATGATAAACAGTTTCTCTGGTATTAATTGCCAAACAGTTTATCTACATTATTAACTTACAATATTTGTAAGATACTACATCTCACTTTGACCATAAATATTTACTTGTATTTGCACTTCATCATTCAAGTGAGGCCTCAATTCCTCATCCTTATAAACTAAATCAAACTGACCAGAATATAGAAATATTAGACTTGATTGGAATATGTGGCTCATTAGAGATTTTGACTCCAGGAAAATGATGAAGATTATTTATAAATAATCTATGTTTTTTATTTCAATCAATGGCCATATTATATTTCTATTTGAAAGAAAATAAAAATGTGTATAAAATTCTCCGTTTGATGTCTGTTTTTTAAAGGAAAGGGCTGGCTTGGGTGACTTCTTGGTTTCTTCTAGCTATTATGTTTTGTGATTTTTATCATCTTTGGGCCAGATTCTTAAAGTGTATACTAGAATTGAAAACATTACATGAGTACTAGAGAGATGGTTTGGTGGTTAAGTCTTTTGCCTATAAAGCCAAAGGACACAAGTTTGATTCCCTAGTACCCACATAAGCCAAAAGTACAAGGGCACATGTGTCAGTAGTTCATTTTCAGTAGCTGAGGCCCTCTCTCTGCCCCCCTCACTTAAAAAAATAAATAGAGTTAGATGGAAGGTAAGGGATTTATTAAAATATGAAAAAAATTTTGCCTCTTGGACAGCAAAAGTAGAAAGTACTGTTTTGTTTTTTATGTACTAGAAGTTTCAGTGGACTACAAAGAGAAAAAAGCTACAATTAGAATGAAGAAAGCAATGAAAAGGTTTCTGTTTGAAGGTGCTGATTACTATGCAAAATTATTGTAGAAATAGTAATTAGAATAGAAATAAGATGGTCCTGAGCTCTACACATAACTGAATATTAAAAAAAAAACAAGAAAAAAGCTGAATTTATGGTACAGGCTTTCCATTTTATTACCAAACTCAGACAAAACTTTAGAATACTGTAGGGACAATATTTTCTCAAGGATGACATGCTATTGTTTAATTTCTATATAGAAATGGATCATAAATGAGCCCACTGTCTCAATATTTGGATATACATTCCATCTTTGAAATGTGTTCCAATATTGTTAATTTTTTTAATGGTGCCTATCCTTGAGTTGTGTAATATCCCACACTGAGTCACATGAGAAAAATCTATTTTAAGTGTATATATACTTCAAGGCTGTTTTCTCTCTGGGTGTCCCTGCAGTCAAGAGGTCATGCCAAGCACAGGAAGACTAATAAGTACCCTCGCTTGTGTGTGTAATACATAACCATAAGACTCATAAAAAAATATTAGAATGGTCTTTACCAGAGGCTAGAAGGGAGAACTTGGGAGGTGACAATGATGAAAACAAGATACAAAATTTTAAGTAGACAGGAGGAAATTTTCATTTATTTATTTATTTTCTTTGGAGGCAAGATTTCATTCAAGCCTAGACTGACTGTAGCTCCAGCTGATCTTGAACTCACATTGATCTTCCTACCTCAGACCAAAGTGCTGGGATTAAAGGCATGCACAACCATGTCCAGCATTTAGGAATACATTTTATTTGGGGTACTATTTTCAAAAAATGTGGTTAGTGTAATTACAAGATGAGTTACATACATTTAAATATCTTTGGTAGCATGGATTTAAATTTATCTCATCATGGAAGATGCCAACTGTTTGAAGGAAATGGTGGATTGATTGGCTTAGTTTGGACATTGTATATTATGTTCAAAAACCATAACTTCCCTTTCAATCCCATAAATACGTATAGCTGTCTACTATTATCATGTATTTGAAAAAAATGCTTTGCTGCATTATAATTGAAACTGTACATTTAAAATATTTCAACAAACATATCTAATTACTAAAATGAGGAAATGTTTTCATCAAATGAAAATGGGGTTCAAGACATGCAAAGATTCTTTAAGAAGTTTTGCCACCAGCAAGCAGAAATGTCAAGATAGGAAAACATAATTGTAATTATTGGGATGATAATGATGACCTTGAAGTCTATATTACAGAAGTTTGACTCAATCATAACAAATTCTGGGGAAATATTGCAGGGGTTCAGTTACCTCCCAGAAGAATTTTTCTAGCTACCATGGGCAGAATTGTACAACTGAGGGGGAAGCCTTTTGGAATAGTGGTGAAATGATTTATTTAGTTGTGCTAAGAAAATCTACTAACTGACGTGAGGTAAATAAAGAATTAAGAACACATAAGGTTATATAGGAGGATGAAATAGACACTTAATGACTAATGTACACAACAGCATGTATTAGACCATCTATGAGGAGAAAGAACTAAAGAATAGCATCATCAAGTTTGAGATGTGCTGCATTTGAGTTTCTTGATTTGAAAGGGATTGGACATTTAGAAAATACATGTAAACATGATAAGCATGAGGGAAAGAGGTGTACACTTATGCATGTAAGTTTATAAACCAGGTCCTGGAAGAGAGTACACATTTTGAATAAGAAGAAAAGCCACTTAACAGTAGTACTGAAGAGTGTCAAATTAATAAAATATAATAATTAATAATAATAATAAATGGACAAAGAGTAGTTTATTAATTATGATTTAAGAAAGTTAACACAGGGTAAGTTAGAAGGCTCAGTATTTAACTGCATTTGCCATGCAGTATGAGGGCATGAGAAGGTCTGAGACTGCCCTAATTTGATACCATAACTTTTACATAAAAAATTGGACATAGCTACTATGGT